>NC_057886.1:7854799-8154799 GCF_019740435.1 Gambusia affinis
TTTTACTCTTTTATATACTTTTTTATAGTGCAATCGGAATGAGCCAAACACTGAAAGCTGCAATCTATGGCCAAAGCTTGTTAAAATAAAAATTGTGATTCTTATGTTGGCATGAAAAATGTTTTGGTTTCTCCCGCAAAACTGTAAAAGTGTCAGGTTTTCCATCTTGAACCAAATCGTTTCTATCAAATTAATGGGAATTTTGGCATTTCGCATTTTTCTAATTTCTTGCAGATATTTCAAGCATTATCTAAGAGACACAAGACCTTCATGTAATTAAAAAATAATAATTCAACAAGTTGGTTCTGTTTCTTTTTCACTCGTTTTCCAAAAATAAAAGATGGAAAATTTAAATGAAAAAAATTTCTGGCAGGTTTCAAAAAGAGTCCAAGAGCTTCAAAAAACAAACACAAATTGTTAACAGTTGCTGAACGCCACATGATTATAACATAATTACTGCATTGTTAGCTTGTTCTACCTGAGGGGGAAGGATGGTTGGAGGCACTTGGTTGCGAAGGTTGTGTTGAGGTGGGGGTTGGGACTGGGGGCCTCCTCGGCCCTGTGCTACGCTGCTGCCACCCAACATGGGGTTTACATTCTGAGGAGGAAAAAGAAACAAAAGAAAGGAAAAAAATAAACCATTTTAAACAACCACAATGTAACAAGGAAAACAACCAGCCACGTGCTTTTGAACAGTTTAAGGTCTAAGATTGAATAAATGTCAGGAATTTATTGGAAAAGTAAGGCACAACGCCAGCCATGTAATGTGAAGAACAAACAAGTCTGAAAGTCTGAAAAACAAAAAAACAAAAACCAAACAACCACTCATCATCCTTCCACACTCACCTGCGGAGCGGCCCCAGAACTAGAGTGGGAAGGGGATGGCCCGGAGTTGAAACAGGGGATAGGCTGAGCAGAATTGCTAGGGGAAAGGCTCATGCTTTGATTGGAGGAGAGCTCGTCAGAAGCAGGGCTATCATAAGCGGAAAGCTGCAGAAACAAAGGCCCGGCACGCACGGCACATGGACGGCAAGCACAGGGGGACAGGAAGCGTGTCAGCAGCCAAATAAGCACAGAGAGGGAAGGGAAGAAAAGAGACAAAGTAATTAATTTTGCATAACGAGAAGGGTGAAAGAGAAAATTCTGGACTCTAGGGTGCGAGAGAAAAGTGCAGCGGAGCAGAAACAGATTTAGGGTCGAGTCGAACCAAGATAGAAAACAGACCTGAAAATTTAAACTAAAAAGAAAAGCATGAACCTCGCAGCAATCTTGTCAAATTCCTTATGAGAGGCCATTTATCAAGTCAAATATGTGACAAAATTACAAGTAAAGCTGCGCAGCAACTGAGAAGAGTTCAAACTGATAACATTAAAAAAAATAAAAAAAACAGTGCAGACATGCAATGTGCCAGAACAACCACTGAGGGGCAGAAGAGTGCAAAAAAGCAACAGCTAACCAGACATCCCTCCCCTCTAATGGCTTCATAACAGAAGCTGCGTACCTTCTCAAAGTAAGGACGATCTACGACGGAGTCCTTGTGATACTGGTGTCGAGAAACCGTGTTCTTCCCCATGACGCCGTTGTAGTCCCCCATGCTGCTCATGTCCATACGTTTGTCCGTCCCCATGCCTGACCCTGGTTTCATGGACTCATCAGGAGAGTCCCTCTGCTAAGGCAAGAAGATTTAGATTTACTGACATCGTTTGAGGAATGTAATCAGGAACTTATGCACAGAGAGCATTTGGCAGGCGGAAAGACTTGACATAAATAAACACCGAAAACCAAAAACAAGTTTTGTTTCTACAACTGCATCTCCTATTGAAAATATCACTGACCCCCCCCCACCGCATTTCCTACATAAAAAAAGTTGAGCCTTTCCACTCTGCTTCCAGACTCAGACCTTGATTTCAAAATGTAGTGCAAAGTTTAAATTTAAGCTAAAATGACGAAATTAAGAGTCCTTAATCTCTTTAGCGACAGGTAACTTCTGACATCGTCTCTGGTCCAGGAATGCAGCAGCTGCTGTATACGCGTCTGTGGCTCTTAAAGCAATAAAATCTACAAATGTCTAAATGGGCATTTCCTTCACATTCCCATCAAGACTGAATAAGTTTGTACAATCGATTCTACCAGTTTTTTCTTTCCACAAAACTTTCCACTTATATGCTGAAATGCAGCAATCTGAACAACTAGCTTCATTCTGTGCAGACCATGATATCTCCGGACTGTTTATTTGTGTATGTGTATTTTTTTTGCATATATTGAATTACTGAAATCAATTTAATTTTTTTTAAAGTTCTTAAAAATATACCTGTATTTTAAGCATGTTTTTCCACTCATCTCTTCTGTGTCCAAGTTGTACTAATGATGTGAGATTATTGAAACATTCAAACAGAAACTGAACTTTGAACAGAACAGGGTGAAGCTTACAGAGAAAGACATGCTGTTGAACTGGGTGATAAAAGGTTTCCAAGGATCATCCTGCTTGTTGACAGGTTTGTTCATCTGAAACACAGATTTAAACAAAAGAAAGAAATGGAGACTCTTAGTTTGTCAACAAAAAAAGGGGGGAAAAATTAAAGTATTTCTGCCTTTTTAAAAAAATATAATTGTGTGTTTAATTCGACAGACCTTGTTGGGGCCTTTTTGCTTGTAGTTCCACGTGTTCTGGTCATGAGACCGGTTGTCCTGTTGGTTATTGGTCCACATCCCAATCTCTACCTCCTCTTCCTGGTCCCAGCTGTTGCTCATGGACACGTCCTCGCTACCCCATGTCTCCATAGGCTTGGGAGCTGCAGATATTGAGGAAAGATGTAACGACAAGAAAACAAAAAATAGGAGGTACGGCACATATGTGAGGTGAAAACCTGCCGTCCACCTACCGGACTTGTGCTGATTGCCCCATCCTGGCCCAGATTCTCTGACGTCCTTGTTGGGTTCGTCCCAGCCAGCGCTGGTGTCCATGGGCTTCCCCCAGGCAGATGTCCCATTGTCCACCGTCACAGGTGGACCAGCGGAAGGTTCCCCCCATGAGGAAGACTCCTTCTGCTGAGAGTAGGGCTCCCCCCAACCTGCAGAAGAGGAGGACACCATATGAGACGCTGTGCAATTTCTAAAGTGTCCTCTTCAGTAGTTGAGACATTGTTGGCATTCGGAAGCATTTTTCTTTTCTTAAACACAGGGAGCCTCTGCAAACAGTCAAACCTCTGGTGTTTAGACAGCTTTTTTAGTCTGCTTTAACTAAGAAAGGGTTATGCCAAGTTTGATTAAGCAAGTGTTTATTTAGATGTTTAGCCTTTATATAGTGAGAAACGGGTTCAAAAGGCTCTCGTTACAGCTGATCCCACAGACCTGCAGCTTTCTCCTTCCACAGGAGGAGTTTGGGGGGAATGCCAGGGATAGCTTCTTATAAAAATAGGACTGACCACAGGGTACCCAGAGGTTTCAAAGTTCCTCCAGTAAATGTGCAGACAGTTGTAAACTTGCATTAGCCAACAGTCATAAAGGGCAAATCTTGATATTGATGGACACTAGAGGTGGGTATCGTATCGTATCATTTCGTTTAGCATTTATCGTGATACATTTCGTCACGATACATTCCAATTAATGTTTATAAAATTCAAAAACTGTCCGGCTCATCGGCAATGTGACATGCACATCGTGTTGAGACAGTGCAATTTACGATTACGCAGATCCAATATGCACGCCTTGTAGCAGAACATCAAAATTTCCAAGTCAAAATCTGCTATTTAAATTGTTAACCTTTCAATTCATTGCACAATAACTCAATTTAACATCAGTCAGAATTAGAGGTGGTGGTCACGTTAGAGTCCATTTAAACCAGAGTTTCGGCAGCTGTCACCAACTCAAATGTAAGACCTTTGACACCATTGTGAGAGGAATTTAAGACCCATTATCTCCAAAAACAAGTACAAACTTCGTCCAGTCAACTGCTGATAAATGTGCACTTTCCAATGATGGGCGCAAAAAAAGCTAGCTAGCAAGAGTAAGTTAGCAGTGAGTCACAGGACGTAATGAAGATGTCTGCGTGTAACTAAAACTTTTGCCCGACATAAAAGTCCCACAAGAAAAACATAACAAAAAAAAACAAAACAGACTATGCAACATTTGTAGGACTTTTTAAGGCCTTCATTGTAGGTACATTAATTTAAGACTTTTAAAGGATGTGCAGACACCCTGTAAACAGTCCTTCAGATGTATTCTACCCATTTCGTAGCTTTTAGTAACTTTAAACATCTTGGTAAAAAAAAAAAAAAAAAAGAAGCTTCCCCACATCACAAGGCTGTCACAGCATCTACCACTTTATTTCTAAGGATTTGAATTGTTTTTCACCTCTTTGCAATTGTGCAAAAACATTGTGATGCTTTATCCCTATCATGCAAAAATATGATAAATGCGGCCATGAATATGTGCAAAACACTGAGGCTGTTGTAATCGGTTCACTGCACAAGGACACCCTATTTGTGCATTTCTCTTTCTCAGGCCCTTTCTGCAGAATGGCTGCCTTACACTGAAAACGTTCCCATTACCAACGCAGAAGACCTCCTCCTTTGCCATTCATGTTGTCTCTTGCTCTTTTCTACTTCAACTCAACAAAAGTGTATGTGCAGAATTGGCGGGTGAACAAAAAAAACTAAAGGAAGAAAGAAGAGGTGAATGAGAAAACGAAAAAAAGTGATGCTCTTAGCATTCCAGAGGGATGACTCAACTAGCTTAGGAAAAAGCTCTCAGCACAGACAACACAGTAGGAGGACTGAGAAATGGTTCTACTGGCCCAGTTTTTACCCATGTAGCTCTGAAAACCATGCATGTGTCATTTGTGAGCATCCGCACAAATAACACATTTTTAATCAGAATTTGGTGCACAGCTGCTCACTTAATGTGATATATTTACCTAAAAGTTGAAACTTGCATGATCTGCTTTGAGATTACTTCATAAAATTTAAGAATATATCCAAGTACCGTAGCTTGCATTTACTAGGTAAAGTACCGTAATTTTATCTATCTAGCACATTTTCCGTAACAAGGCGATTCAAAGTGCTTTAGATGAATAATAATGAAATACAAAAAAGAAAAAAAATTGTTCTCCCAAAGGTATAGTTGTTTCCTGTAGTTCCAATCAAACTGTAAATCTTCATATTTTAAGATCTTACAAATGGTACCTTTTATGCCTTTTTTTAATGCCATGTAAAAACAGAAATATCTGTGATGTTTTGGATTTATTTGTTCACTCTCTGTAATGAAATGTCAGCCTGTCAAGAGTTTTCCTCTTTATTGTATAAACAGAAATTTAAATACAATAGTGAAAAAGGCCATTCGTATGTGCATGTTAATATGTTTGCAACCTACTTGAAGTGGAGGTTTTGTCCTGGCTGACGTGCTGCACAGGCGGCATTGAGCTGTGTGCAGGGTGGGGTTTATTCTGAGAGGGTGGGGCCATGGGCTCCGGATCCGACTGAGTGGTCCTGTTCCACATGTTGACAGCGCCTCCACTGTATTTACCTGTGAAAAGTTTCCAATATTTTTTAGAAATAGCATGTTTTTATTTTTCAGGCACAAATATGCAAGGACATTTTGGATAGTTTTTTTTCAATGAGCCTACTCAGCTGCATGATTCTTTGAATACAAATATGCTACTAACATACAGCCTTAAACCTTGTGCAAATCTGAAAGCTTCATTTGTCTGTCACTTTGCAATAAAAAAAGATTTCCATTCATACTCTTAAGTGCTCAGCTGTTAGTTGCCTTTAAAAGTTTAATGTAGGGCCCATTTTCTTTAAATCAGTCTTTTTAAAGAGATTGGTATTTGAATTGGTCGTTACCAGGATCTCCCCAGGCTGCAGTTCCGTCATCGATCTCCATCCTCCGACGGATGGACTCCGGAGAAGGTTCCTCCCATCCAGTTGCAACGTTCTCCTTCGGGCCTACAGGAGGCATTGGGCCACCAAGCCAGCCTGAAATAAAACCCTGGCATTAGCTTGTTTTTTCTTCTCAAAACATTTCACTGTAAACACATTCAGTTCAGTTATGATCAATTCTAGCAATGATAAACCCTCTTCATCCCCACCTGTGGGTTTGCTGGAACCCTGGTTGCCCCTGGACATGCTGGATTCAGGACCTTTACTCCATTCGTTAGAAGGTTTAGTGTTGGCTTCCCCCCAGTTCTGAGCTCCATGGTGGTTCTTCCCTGGCTCACCCCAGCCTTGGTTGGGCTTGTGGACTGGGTCTCCCCAGTTGGAGCTGGGGTTTGGAGTGCTCTGGTCAGGAGTATTCGATCCTCCACTGCCTACCCAGGTGCTGCTGCTGCTGGTGGTCCGGCTCGGCTCGCTCCAACATCCGGAGCCGGAGCGGTCGCTGTCGCTGTCCCACCCTACTGAGCCAGCGCCCTTCTGAGGTTCCCCCCAGTGGTTGCTGACTCCTGTTCTGGTGCCATCGACACCACTACCCCATCCTTCACTACCGTTTCCACCGTTTGATCCCCAGCCCTGCTGCACTTTGGGTGTATTAGTCCATGTCATTGACCTAAAAGGGGGGGAAAAAGGTTGTAAATACATACTGAAAAACAAAAAATATATAATAAAATTTTTATTGATAAGCATGGTTGAGAGAACATTCGGAGGGAAAAGGTGATTACTAATATGAAGGAATACCAGGATCTAAAAGTTTTTAATAAAAAAAAAAGCAACAATTGGCTCTACTTCTAAAATCACGTAGCTAAAGTACTGGTTACAGATGCCATGCATTATAATACAGACTGAATAAATATTCTAGTAATATTCCAGTAGACTTTGTAACCTCAATTTAACTATGGTAACAAGCTGATATCAGCTGGTTAATAAGTCTGGCTTAACCGATATTCTAATCATACACCTATGAATGATGGCTGCTGCTCATTTTTTCTTTCAGCCAGCTGAACAGCAGCAAGAGGTGTTTACTATGACCTCGTTAAACCATTAAAAAATTTTAAAAAAAGAAACCCTCAAAATAAAACCATGATTAGCAACCCCTGCTTGTATACAGCTAGAATGTTGGGCAACGCTTACCTGTCGTCTTTAACGTTGTTGTTGTTCCAGGTGTTGCTGCTGTTACCACCCTTGTAACTGGACCCATCATCCCAGCCACCTCCTCCTTTACTGTCCCAACCTGATGTTTGTTTCTGCTCTCCCCAGCCAGAGCCTCCACTATCAGGGCCTGAGCTGCTTGGCCCAACACCCCAACCTGCAAGTACATCCAAGACACAATGATCAACTGTCCTACTCAATGGTTTCATAGTAGGAGCAGTAGGTTTATGTTGAATATTTCAGATTAAGGACCAGCTCCTACCTCCAGAGGTCTGGGAGGGAGCTGCCGTTGTTGCTGAGCCCCAGCTGGAACCTCCGCTGCTCTGCTTTCTTTCATCCCCTTTAGGACCCTGATTGACCATAGGAGAACTGACGTCCCAAGCGGTGTTCTGCCGTATGGGCGTCTGTCCCCATCCAGTGTTGGAAAGAACCCTCGGGTCCACATCGGCCCGGGTTATGGCTGACGTCATAGACGGGGTATGGTCGCCTTTCCTGCGGTTTCCTCCTTTAGACTGGTTGACGTCTCTGTCTGAGCTGGATCGACCTCCGGTGCTTTCACAACTTCCTTCACTTCCTCCGGAGCGGCCCCAGCCTCCAGTGATACCTCCCAGGCCCTGACTACCACTGCCTGCTCCTCCCATACCCATAGCGTCATCCTCGAGGCTCTTCCACCCATTGTTGGCAGAACTTCCTTTCTGAATTCCTGCATCTGAAGTTGTCGCCAATCCCCATTCTCCGTTTGACATTTTGCTGTTAGAGGTGGAAGAAGATGATGACGACGACGAGGAAGAGGAGGATGCGCTGCTCCCCCACGGGCGAGGGATCCCTGCTGGAGGGCCCACAGTAGTTTGGTTTCCACTTCCAGGAGCCTGGCCTGTAGAGCCAGGGATTTGATTAGGGCCAACACTCCAGGATAAGTTACTTTGAGGCTGGTTCAGGGTGTTGGTGGGCCCTTGGTCCGACCGTGGGGCCCCAGTGTTATTGTGGTTATTATTACTCTTAAAAGCAGCAGTAGAGGAGTTCTGGGAGTTCACAGTGTCTATATTAAGGGGGCTTTTGTCTACAGGGTAGGTAGCTGCACCCCAAGGCGTACCAAAAGCCCCAGTACCCCCTGATTCTCCTTGAGGGTGCTGGGGAGCTAATGAGGGACTTCCATTGGCCAGTGGCCCCCCATTTCCTCCTCCAATGGAGCCCCAGGAACGCTCCCCGCTGAGCAGGGGTGAGGCGGTAGAGTCTGGTGGACTAGAGGTCACTGTGGCGTTAGTAGTAGTAGTAGTATTCATCATGATAGTGTTATTTGGTCCATTGGGTTCAGTGTTAAGGTTGCTAGGCAGCAGACCACCACTGCCAGTGTTGCTGCCTCCTAACACCTTGCTGCTCGATGTACCATTATTCACCTCAGTGTCTTCCATCATACTGCTGCTGTCTGGAGCTGCCATTCCCCCCCAGGCCATTAAGGGCCCCTGGTGAGGAACCACACCCAGTTTGGAAGTCGTCCCTTGAGCCGGTGGAGGCCTTTGGCCCTGGCACACCGGGTTTGGGGTTGGATTCTGTGGCCAGGCACCGTGGTTGGCATTTGGATTTAAAATGTTTGGGTTTGACCCTCCATTTATATAAGAGTTGCTTCCACTGATTGTGTTCATGTTGCTGCCTGACTGGGAGCCCCATACACCACTACTGCCAAATAGCTTGTTGTTGTGGTTACTCATATTATTGCTGCCAATACTGCTGGACCCAGCTATGGAGTAGTGTGAGGATCCGGTGATATTGTTTTCATGATTTGCGTTGCTTAAGGTTCCGATGCCTCCGACCTGACAAATGTTGCTGTCTCCGTTCACGCCGACACCAACCATCATGGTGGATGTCAGGGAGGAGGGGGAAGAAGCAGTTGAGGACACGGAGGAAGAAGTGTTGGCTGACATCATCATCACTGTAGTTGCAGCAAGGCCAAGGTTCTTCTCTGAACCGACTGAAGAGCTAGAATCTGCATCCATGCATTCTGATGCCAACTCCGGATCGGACCCTGAACCACAGCCGGAGGAGGATGAGGAGCAAGAAAATGAAGAGGAGGAGGGAGGCCAGACAGAAGAGCTGGGTGAACAAGTGTTATTGGATTTGTCGGAACTCCCGTCACCTAGGACTTTGCTCCAGTTGCTGTTACCATCACTGCTGCACGGGGATACAGAGGACCAGGAGGAAGGCTCATACTGGGAATCTAAGCCAGGATGCTCTAAACCTGCGGAGAACAGGATAGAACGCTGTTGAGATTTGAGCATAGTAGCGGCTGCAAAAAATGCAAAACTATCCATCCAGAAGCTAGAACTGGTTCGTGAAAGACCTAAAATGAAGTCTAGTTAAACTTTAACTCCTCTATAGGAGGGCCATTCCAGGGTGGTTACAGATTCTCCAAAAAGTCTGAGGACTAATAGTTGATTTGAGCCCCTTTCCAACTGGATACTCTCAGGAAGGGACTTTGATAATCCAATACATTTCTAGTTAGATCTTCTATTGTCCCAAGCAGGAATCTTCAACCCTTACAATACAAAGAGTATTTTTTGCTATCAGCCCAGTTAAATAAACTGGTTTAGGGGCTGCAAATATCAAGTGATTTTTTTTTTGGGGGGGGGGGGAGGGGGGAGAGAAGAGAAAAAGACAACTTGTGATATTTTATATAGAACATTTGTCATTATTGAAAACTTAAAATTTTACGTCTATTTTCAGGTTTTAGAGAAAAACAAAACCTTTTGAATGAGTAAATTTTAAAATGGTGCTTTAAAGAAAAATTGATCTAAAAATTAGTTACTGGTATTTTTAGTCCCACAATGAAAATCTGCTAAAACCTGCATTTGTAATTATAGTTATCTCTAAAATGAGTTAGCAATTTAAAGACAACATAATCAAGAGCCTGAAGCTGCAGACCCCTGGTCCAGCGTTTCAATTTAAAACAATATTAAAATAGTATTATAATAGTAGCTCTGTAAAAGATGTGTACCAAACATCGCTTCAGTTATTACATTAATAAGAACTGTTTAATCATGGTACAAACTCTGTTTAATACGCATTGTAAGGACCGAGAGCGATGCTGTTGTTCCCTACTCATTCTGCTTCATGTTGGCGCGCAAGACGTAACAGACAGCATCCGGTTTAGGATTTTCTAAATAAGAGTTCCTCCAGACTCAATACATAGAACGGACATATTTAGTTATTTCTTGCGCGGCCCGGTGGTTGGGGACCACTGCGTTCATTTAACTCCTCAGTCACAATCTTATATTTTGCCATTTCGTCCAATCTTTAATTTGACAACTGTTCTGAATGCCATAGCTGCCAAAAGTAAGCCTGGACACAGCTGCCACCATTTTGTCTCCACAGCAGGACACAAAAGCATGCCGAGGCTATTAAAGAAGATTCAGTGAGGCAGGCGACTGGCTGCTGACGAGCTGTTGGAGGGCAGAGGAAGGATGCCAACTGCATGAGGAAAAAGAAGTTGGCAAGGGGGAGGAAATGAAGGCATCTAAGATTGAGACCAACAGCATTCAAATCTGGCATGTTTCTAAAATTAGATTTCACAGACTGCATCCAGTTATCCTCCCCTTCACCATTAAACACCCATTCTGTCAATGTGGCGTCTGCCTAAATCTTCAGGAGGCATATTTACCATACTAATTCTTTCATATTGCATCAGTATGTAGTTCTCATAGCAGGAAACAAAAGTTTGACACTAAAACCAAAGCTCAATGAACCCAGAAAATTTGACCATTGTCTAAAAAAACAATCAAGAAAATATTTAATGCAACAATTACATTTTCAATCACAATTCCAAAGACGAGGGTGGTTTGTTTAGGATTGTTTAGGATAATGGTTAACAGGACAAAACTTGGGTTAGTAATGCCATTTCAAAATGAAAGCTTCTAATGCAGCCCCCCCCCACCCCCTCCAGGTACAAACAGGAAGTGTTCAGAATGATGTGGTTCCTCAGGTTAACTAGTAATAAACTTGTCAGATTTCTTAACCTTCTCTTTTCACTAAACCTGGCAGGGCAGCCAAATAACAATAACGCAAGGCATGTTATCAATTAAACAAACAGTTCTCCATGAAAATTGTCACCCGAGATGCAACTTTCTGCAAAGCTTCACAATAAAACCACGACTGAAATATTTCAATATTTATGTAGTTTATTATGAAGGCATTGAAAATTTTGTCTCGTTCCATTTGTAAGAAGAAAATATATATTAGTGATAACAATATTATTTAAAAATATTTCTAATAATGTTAACATTTAGGCTGCAGGGTGATTCTACCAGCTTCCAATGATCTGTTTTGCAAATGAAATGGTGATTTCAACTGGTGATTGTGACATTTTGTTTGTTTTTGTTGGTGAAGAAGGTTCCTAAACCAGAAAGACAGTTTAATGAAGGCAGGTTTTGTAGCTGGTGTAGCATGTCAACAGGACTGGCTACAAATCAGCTAAACACAACCAGACATCTGAATGTTTTCTATTCTTTTTCCTTTAAACAATCTTCACTTCTAAAGCCTCCATTTGAAAAAAAATAAAAAAATAGTCCCTCTCCAGCGCATCTTACTATGTTTGCCAGATCTTTCCTTGCGCCCTTCAACATTCCCTTCCTCTCCCATTTATCTCCACTCCACCGATATGCAATGAACACAATGCACCGTCAATAAAAGGTCAAGACCCAGTCTCACAAATATTTTTTAAAGCACACAATCATCATAGGGCATTACAGGAAAGAAGGGCATGCAGACAGAAAGTTCAGGAAGAAGCCATAATGTTGTGTCACCTGTTTGATTAGGGGAATGGCTGACGGAATCCCGAATGGGAGCCATGCCTGGAAACAGAAAGCAAAGGATCAGACTTGAAAGGGGACAGGAACAGAAAAAGGTTTTAGAAGTAGTTAAAGCTGAAATGCAATTCAATGAAAATCTAGTGATGCAGAGCGCTAATGTCAAGAACATTCAAGAGAAGAAAAGCTTGCAGTGTGTTAGTAGCCAGAGTACGCGCAAACATTTAGGGCAGCAAGTAACCATTACCTTAATAAATTCATTGTTCTGACGATTAATCAGATTTTTTTTTAATTTTTTTCAAAAACATGCATATTCTGCAGATTTTCATTCACTCACTAAAGATTATTTTACACAATGTTAGAAAAACATTTTTTTTTAAAAAAAGGGAAGAAAAATAAGTTTATTTTTTTTTGTATAAGACAGACATTACACTGCATTTTAATCATTTCAGCCCTACCTACATTTACAGTTGTCTTTAGTTAGTCAGATTTTATGACTCATACATGTTTTCACTTTTGATGAGTCAAGGATCTCTTCAAATCAAGTGGGTTTTTTCTTCATAATCACCTTAAAAACCTATACAATTTTCACTGAGGGTGCAATAGAACATAAACATATTTATGTAATTGAATAGTTGTAATTATGAGTCAGGTAGACATTACTGCACATGCAATCAAAAGGACATATCCCTTTGATGCAACAAGATGCTCACTCAAACGGTTAACTATTTCCCTTACATTACGGTTCTCTCATACTAATTCTTCAAGATTGAATAATAATAAAAGTGTTCAGTGAGTTTAAGCAAAAGGACCCTGTCCACCACATTCAGATCCATCTCCGTGTACATTTGTTTTTACAGGCACCTCCTCAGGACTGACATCCATGGCAAACAGTGTGTTTATAAAGCCTGGTGTCGCCACAGGGAGACATAAAAGCTCCTTCTGCTTTTCACAGTTTACCTTTGAGTGCCACCGGTGGCTGCAGCTCCTGGCTGGACAGGAGGGCGTCCCCGACTTCGGTGGAGAACAGGCGACCTTTGGTTCCCAGGTCGACAACGGGGAGGTCAGCGGTCAAAGCTTGGTTTAGCGCAGCCTCAAGGATGTGAGGTGAGGAGGCAGAGCTTGTCAGAGCAGGCAGCAGGCTGATCAGCCACCCTTGGCATTGCTGGGGAATTTGTGTGTGTGTGTGGGTGTGTGTGTGTGGATGGGGAAGGGGAGTAGGGGGCTGTGGTTTTGATTAAGGTCTTTGTCTTGACCAGGTATGCTCTGGCACTGCAAAAAAAAAAAAAAAAAAAAAAAGACAAAAACTTTATTAGTGTTTTTTAAACAACTGTATCCAGGGTTTCCTCCAGTGTATTATAAGCCTGGCGGGCCACCTTGTGCCCCCACCTGGTTAACCACTGCTTATTTATTTAAGCCTTTTTAATATGTTTACATTTTGAAGACTTTATAGTTGGTGTTCAGGGGTTGATCTTCCAATCTTTCAGTAACGGTAAAATGATTAAGTGATATTTTCAAATTTCCCGTCAACTTTAAACATTTTCTTAACTTAAAACCACATGACAGGCTGCTGGATGAACGACGGCCCCAGCACCCAACCACAAGGCTTAGCAAGTTTTCTGGGGGAGGCCTTGTATCTTCATAAGCTTTTTAACAAGTGGGAAAAAAAACTTACAAGTATTTTTAACATTTAACTTGAGATTTCAGATTAAAATACATTTTAATTTCCCCTTTTCAGAAAGAAAACTAATGAATGAAAACCTGAAAATAATCTAGCATTCAAGTACTGAAGTGTGGGGAAAAAAAAACAAAACAATAGTCTGGCACCTTTCAGCCACGACCACCACTGATAAACTATCAGACCAAGAGCAAAAAATTATAAATACGTTAAAAAGAAAGTTAAATAACTGTCAGCTAGGACACTGACAAATACAATTAAAAAAAAGCCTGGATGTATGATCAGCTCGAACAAACTACTGATTTGCATTTGGGTTGAAGATGAACATTTCATCACCTCAGTGTGAGGAGGTAATGCAGCAGACAGTTACAAAACTGGCAAAGCTGGATGTCCGGAGCATGACTGTGCAGGCCCATAAGGAAGCAATCAAAGGTTTTTCAGACTTCATAACTCTCACTGTGGAATGAATCAATTCCTGCTTGATCTTTCAGGTCAAAAACACCCAAAACAAACAAACAAAAAACAAAAACAAAGCAGCAACTAGCAGTAATTCATCGTCTCCAATTCCCACAAGATAAACGATTGGTATCTCTGTTAACCGTATGGCTTCGTCAAGAGCTCAGCGTTAACAAGCACAACTTTTTTCCAAACCCAATGTTGACTTTTCTGCTGCATTTTAATACAAACATCTACATGTACACCATCACTGAGATAAAATGTAATGACACATTAAATCATAACAGTATTATAAGCCTGGCAGGCCACCAGGCATTCCTTGTGCCCCCGCCAGGCTAAGCGTTGGTTACTTGAACTTTTTCATGTTTGCATTTTTTAAAGACTTTTAAGGGTTTTTAACTCTCATATCACTTCGCAGTTGCTTGCTAGTTGGTGATTAGGTATTAGTCGTCCAATCTTCCAATAACGCATAATTGTCAAGTGATATTTTCAAATTTTCTGCCAACTTTAACAAACTTTTAACTCAAACGCCACTGGATGATTTACTGCCCCGGCGCCCCGGTCACCGGGCTGAGCAGGTTTTCTGGGGGAAACCCTGTTACATTTCAAAACAGTGCTCTTTTCTGCATTTGGCCCACCCTAAATGGTGAAACCATGGCAAACAGCTGCAGATAGTTAACTATTTATTCATCAACAGAATATATTTTATGCAATAATAAAAAATAAGACTTGCATAGGATGAAAAAGACCTACAGTTGCTTTCTAACCTGCTACTTTTGATCAATTCTGGTTTGGTTCCGCCCATTTGGACTTCAGCATCTAAATAAATTTAGTCTTAGTGGATCTTCAAGAGGCTGTTATTTATTTTTTATTTTTTTTAAATCAACATCCTCTAACTTACACAGTTCTACATTTATTTGACTCAGCTGAACAGAAATACAAATGTGCTCCTTGCATACATTTTTCAAACACCGGGAGCGCTTCCAGGCAGGTTCAATCATGTTTACAACAAAGTAGCATGCTATAGGTGGGTTTCAGGGAAATACTTCAGGGGCAGCAACCTGATCAGTGAAATGGAAACAAGTTTTTGGCACAGAGCTTCAAGCTTCAGGCTACGGGAAAACAAAAATAGCCCTGGCTCATACGAACCTCTAAGTAGAGGCGTTGTACAAATTGTTCTGTTGCTCAAAGCAGAGCAATGAACAAAACTGTCATATGGAAGACCCACTTTGTAAGATATGCCTTCAAAAGGCAGGTCTTAGCATCTTTGCTGTTTATTACTACATGTTAAGTAAAAATTAATAGCATTCTGTCTGATTTTTAACTCATCCTTATTTGGATGAAAAAACCCCCAAAAAGACCAAACTGACGAGATGATCACCAAAGACGAGGCGTATCTGAAACACATTGCAACATTAGTTTCCTATGTAGTTTGATTTATTTTATTTTACTTTTTTTACCCCAGCTATCGCCAGCCTGTCTCAAGTTTCTGTCTGCATGCTAACTGCGAAACACCCTGATGTAACCCAGCTACCGCCTAAAATTAGTTACTCATTGGGCAACTTTCAACTCGGATATCAAGGACAGCATCTGGGAGTCTTGTTCAACCAAAACTAGCCTGTGTTGCCATGTCATGCTTACTGAGGGAGTGCAGCAGAACAAGTTCAGCAAGGCAGGAATCTTAATGAGGGAACAGGACAACACAGAGACCGGCTGCAGGAACTGGTTGGTGGAGTCCCTCTGCAAGACTAGATGCTCGCTGAGGAACTGTGACCTTTGACTTGCACTTAAATTCATTATGTATGCAATCTTAAACAAGTCTCAGCGAGAGACGCACCATCAGATTATTCAAAAACATTCTCAAGTTGCATCTTCTGTCTTAATTGGATTGTTGTAATTTATCTCAAGAGGGACAATGTACATCGTATGATATGCCACAGTGAGCCATACAGGCCAGTTTTCATCTGTAGTCCTTCAGGGTAGAATCAATGTAAATACAATTAAGGCTGAATTGATTAATTAAATTAATTGTGATTAATCTATTACTGAAATAATCGTCATCCAATTTAGTAATTGATTAATTGTTAACTGGAGTACAGAGACTCCTAAATGTGGCAGTTTCCTGAAAGAGCAACACAAAAACAAGTAAACATTTTGCATTCAAGATAAAAGAAAGAAGAAAAAAAACAACAACTTTGTGAATATCTTTTTAGCTTTAAGCTTCAAATCCTCAAATAAATCTCCAAGTATTAACTCTACATTTATTTCATTCATCTGAATAGCATCTTTTGCTATCCAACTATTAATCCAAAAATAATCATTAGACTAGTAGACAGTATTTCTTTTCTACAAATGATCAACAAAAGTTATTGCATTCCAGGCAACTGAATTGTTATTAAAGTTAATTGATTTGCTTATGTACATATTTTAATTTATTTCTATTAATGTGTTCCAAGGCTTAAGTTATTAAATGAAAAATCTTCAGAATGTGGCAATTTTCTTTTATCCGATTAATCTATTATCCATCAGAGGCTCACTAAAACAATCATTACTTGCAGCCCTAAATACAACACATTACGGTGCAACAAAGATGTATTCACAAGCTTCTTCCATCAAAAATAAGAGAATGATAAAAATAATTTATCAAAAATTTTTTTTTTAGAAATTTAAAAAGAATAAAAAGCAGTAAATCTCACCACAATACAAACAAACCATAAGTGACAAAAGCAGAATGAAAATACTCTCATGATCAGTGGCTGTATATTTGAGAATCTAAGAGTCATTATCTTAAGTTTGTAGACGGTTGTCAGTAAAATGCTGGCACACAGTGTCCGGCTAAATATTTCAAGGGAATCTTCATGGACATCGCTGACTGTAACCGTCTCCTCCAGGCTTAAAACGCTGTCAGCTGGAAAGGTTTCAGCTGCTCGGTCGAGCGCCAACAATTTGCAATGGAACGAAAACCGCAGAACACAGCAGGAAACAAAAAGGACATAGTGTTGAAGTCAGCTGTAGAAAGAATCATCGCTTCAGGATAAAAGGACCGGCGTTTGGAACGACACGTCTATATTTGCCTCGCTGCCTCTTATTTCTTTTTTAGACCACAGGTTAGAAAATGGGTGTTCGCTCTTTCTGCCTGTTTGGAGCACACGGACCTATTTATACATTTCCAGTTCAAATAGCAACCAGTCTGTCCTCCAGCCAGCACGATAAGAGAACAAACAAACCCATGTGGACAACCACCGAGTGTGCAGATGCAACACAGCGCAGCCTTGTTTGAGCAACAAAGATAAACTTATTTTTTGAAATTGCAGCATACAATAAGTGCTGTATAAATACAGTAAAATACAGTGTGGTGAACAATGACCAATGCCACCAAACCACACATAACCATGAGCCCAAATCTTTTCTTTGGTAACTCGCTAGTAATTTTGGGTGAGTCATCAGAAACAAGAGGCACCATGCAACTCACTGGAAATATTTAAAAACGAAACAGGCTCCTCTGTAACATCTCCACGAGAGACACAATAAAAGAGAGCCATGAAATCACTCTTAACGGTAATTTCAGATTCAAATAATGACTTGATTTCATCATCATTATTACTTTAGAATAGTCTGCTTTAAACTGCGCCTTGCTGCCTTTTCTTGAAGGCAGAACCTTGTTTTGAAGAGCCAGTGCAAGTAAAAATGTGTCAAAAAGAGAAGAAGATTGGCGCTTATGAAAGCACAGATTGTTGCAACGAATGTAAGGCTCTGTGATAAACTGATTGCATCGATTCATCAAAATTAAATTCTTGGAAAGTCCAGATTTTTTTTTTTAACCAATGCACTCTTTGGGTTTCCATAGTTCTGAGTGATGGCAGCCATCTTGTTTGACCAGAGTGTTGTACATCTTTTTTTTTTATCTGGACTTTGAATTCAGGTCAACTATGCAACATAATTTTAGGATCTCGCTACAACTGTTTAATAACAAGAATAAAATTCAAATAACATCAGATTAAAGTTGTAATACGAGGCGAATGAAGTAGTAATTGTATGAGAACCTAAACATTTAAAAAAATAAATAAAAATTCTGATGTGTTGAAGCACATTAAACTTAAACAGAGTGACATATTACCAACTATGAGAAAAAGGACAGGAAATACTCCAAGTATACAACACATTACGGTGCAATAAAAAAAATGAAACCATTTTTTAATAAATGCTTCTGCAATATGACCAAAGAAAAACAAATAGTTGCTCGTTTTCCTTTAGAACTCATTCATTTTGTTATATAGCTATTAATATTTAAACATTTCCAGAGACTTTGATGCTGCTATTGTATCCACTTCTTTTTCTTTTTCTCCCCCCCATCAAAACCATTTGAATTGTTCAACTGTTACTAAGCAACAGACCTATTTGAAGCATCATACTTTCTGGCCAAAAGAAATTGGCCAACATTGGCAAGAAAACGAGCCAAGAATAACTGGTTGAAGAAACTCGGAAACAAAAATACTTGCTCTAAAGCGCGTCGTTAAGAAATGTGGTGCTAATTAATTTTCCAGTTAGCTTAGCTTTCCTCAGATACATGAAAAGCAACTCATTAAAATGTTGTTTGATGATAAAACGGTAAACTGTAACAGTAGGGGGTCATTTTTAGACATTGGTGGCAACTTCAAGGAGGTAGTGTGGAAAAGAAATGTGAATACTGTCACAATGAGAGGCACAAAATGGAGTATTTCCAGACACCTGAGAAAAAATGACTTTATTCCAACAGCTGAAGTTTAATACACGCCGATTCAATTCTTGCTCAAAAAAGTTAAATTCAATTGTGAATATTCAAAATATCTGTTATGTTTCATGAAATTTTACTCACCACAGCAACAAAGCAAGTTCCCCATACCCAAAATAGCCCCCTCCCCCTCCCCGTTATATATAGTTAGAGTAACTTAACATTTTAAAATGTTATTCTTGAGAAATATCAGCCTAAATGTGCTTCCCGGCGCTTAAATCAGACCCCGTTATGACGACGAAGCTTCAACACCACTCCTCATTCCTTTGGGCTTGTCCAAGCAAGATGACATCAGTGTCAAGAGTGGCATGCACGTCTCCCTCTACAAAGCGAATACCTTTCTGTATGAAATGATACGTCACGATGAAAGAAACCCCGGGCGAGTGCAAGCAAATCCACGCCATTTTCCAGTAAAAGTCAACTTTCTTCAATCCGCCAAAGATAAAAACGGGAGACTGAGCAGCAGCGAACATGGGGCTCCCGTGGGTCTGCGACTCGTATCAAAACAGCGTGACGTGCATGCACGTACATGTGTCGTTTTGCCGTGTGCAGCAGCAGATAAGACTACTTGTGGTAGTTCGCTGCTGTCACAGCGGCTTTGGGAGTGGGAGGAGGGAGTGGGGGGCTTCAAGAGGCACCCACTCAGGGCTGTGAAATGAGGGGAAATGTGCGCAGCAGCACAGGCTTCATGTCTTTGGGTATGAGTCATCATCCGCTGGTTTGTTCATTATTCAGTCATCCATTTGATTTAACAGTAACCTGCCCACACACATTTCTGCTTCATCTGGTCGGCCAAAGGTTTAAAATTAGTCAATGTTTGTTTTTTGTTCTTGAGATATTTTAAACATGGGACTGAGTGGATTTCCTCCCAACTTCTACAGGAATGGTTTAATTGAAATAAATAGACCTTTTTTTGTCCCCCCTCCTCCCCCCCAAGTACTTAAATTCAGGACTCCTGTTTATATTTTGCGTATTTCAACCTATAAATGCAAAAGTTCAATTTAAAATTTCACCAAATGTTTCTGCGGTGATCAAGCTTCAAATATGCGAGAGGATGCACCGTCACGACCTGAGACTGTATGGAAATGAATGAAAACAGGAATGAAAAACACGTCTGCCATTTTCCCCAAACTGGGCAATCTTGTTTTTATCTGCTCCATCAAAAAACACCCGTCCATTAAACATCTACAGGTGTGCACATGTGGTTTCCAGCGGTTTGTTCAGTAGTAGAATCAGACTGGTCTTCAGGACAAGAAAAAGGAAAGCTGAAACTTTCAGCAGCACAACTCTGACTTTATCTGGAAAACAAGATTTACTATGTAAAACTGTTAAAACTTTGTGTTGTAATTATGGAGAATGTCACAGAGATAAATGTAAAAAAACAAACAACAACAAACAAACATTATAGCGACATATATGTGCCAAAAATGGAAGAGAAAGCAGGATTAAAACGCTTCAAGGTCAGAGAAAGTTTTCTTGCTCGAAGTAGCAGTGACAGCTTGCCTTGTAACAGTAGACGAGTCAGTGGAAACTCAGAGCCGTCTAAATGGAAAACACTACTGTGTGACATGGCAACGTACACCAGCACAGTCTGAGTAAACACACTCCGCTACTGGATCCGAAATACTGCACCACCAATCACAACGTACCGCTTACTAAAAGGTGTAAAAAGATTTTTTAAAAAAGGGATACTTGGAGGTTAGTTTGATTGTGCAACGTGAACGTGTTTCGACATACTTTCTATATCTAATATTCCGTGTGAAAAATCCTAAATGTTTAACCTCCCAGTAGTTGGGGGGGGGGGGGAAACAAAAACAAAAAAACCAGACAGTAAAACGGCTTTGACATCTACAAATAAAGTTAAACGCAACTTTATTTATTTCTTCTTACCTTCTGTCCAGTCCGTTATCTCACTGGATTCCTTCCTTTTCAAACTCTCCGTCTCTCTCGCTCTTCCATCCACCGTTCTTCCCTCTCTGGGTGCGTTCCCTGCAGACGACATTAGCAAGCTTACTCTCCAGCACCTCTGGCCTTCTATCGAATCCCATTTGTTGTTGTTTTTTTTTTTTTATTATTTACTTAAGTAGTCGCTGCATGTGGTCGCCCAAGCTAAAAGTTGGGAAGTGAGAGCCTGCGAGTAATAGGTGTGTTGGTGCACTTTGACCTCAAATGACATCTACCATTGAGTGGCCTATGAGGTCCAGTTTCCCCTTCTTAGAGTGATGGAGTTTAGATGCTCTGGCTCGGGTGGGTGTGCCATTTAGCCGGCAGGAGAAGGCTGCAGGCTAATCTGATAATGAGATTACTGCTCAGCACTTATCTTCGCTTCACCCACACGCTGATAGTAAAACAACTCGGGCACCAAAACCACAACAGTAATTATTATTCATTTAAAATTAGCAGAGCTGCACAGCGGCTAATTGAAAACAAAAGCCACACGTTGTCTAAAACATATCTATATATAAACGGATTATAAAATCATAAAGCATCTTTTTTTGTTTTTGTTTTTATAGTCCTGAACTGAAAACTGAACTGCATAATAATAATTTAAAAAAGGCCACCTTTAATGTAAACCAGCGCTGACCCAATATGCATGGCCTTCTGGTAGCCCGTCAGTTGATGCATTCTTCATTAGCTCTTTGCACTGCTTCACCGTAAACAAAGCGTACAGCACGGATGCTATTTGGAGAGGGTTGCAGAAAAATGTGGGCAGTGTTAAACACGCCGAGTCGGTCCAAAGACAAACCACTCGCATCGCTTTGAAAGTTGTAAAACCGGGAGCCTGTTTGTGGCTGTGGGAGGTTATTGCTACTCCTGCCAAGATCTCGACAGGGAAACTCTTTGGTGTGAAGCAACAATAATCCTTCACACCAAACTGAAGCTTTAATTCTGGTCAACGCCTTCCCAATAATCAGCTGTTTTTCCCTTAATCAGTTGGAATCCAACCAGATGTGGCGTCCCGCCCCGCCCCCGTCTTCAACCCCCACCTGAACAGTCACCAGCAATTTACTTCCAACTGTGAGGAGTTTCAGGAGGAGGTTTCACATAAGAACAAGAGGGCAACCCCCCCCTACAGTGCATCCATACACATTACAGACACCATGTTTATGAATGGGTCATTATTCAGCCTTCCCCCAACAAGTACAGTCGAAGAAAAGCAAGGCAGGGGAAGCATAATACTACTATACATGGAGAAAGTATGCATTTCATCCCATTACTTGGTCATATTAGGGAGATTATTGAAGACCCCAGCAATTAATTGTGCTTTAATTAATTTATGTTTAAAGAATGTTTGCTAAAAGACCCTAAAATTTTTTTTATTTTTTTAAAACTTTTAAATTAAAACCTGTGTTGTGTTTTTTTATGTTAGAATCTGTTTGAACAATCAGAAAGATTACATTTAATAAGATTCATTTCCAAAAACCGCCACATTTTCCCTGTGGAACATTACAGATTACGAGTAAACTTGTTACTTTTAAAAGGCAAAATCAGCGGGTTTTTTAGGGTGAATATTCCTTTAAAATACATGTCTTCCACAGCTCTCTGAGGGTTCAATCCACATTTAAGTAAAAACAAATTTATTCACAATAATGCAGCTTTCCCCAACTTGGAATAACTCAACTTGAGTCTATATTAAACCACTTTAAGCTCTTTGGAGAGAAGAAAACAAGACATTGATAAGTTTTAACTACAACCATTGAGCAAGCTTCTAATTCAACATTTCATTCGTCGGGAAACATACTAAATCCCTTTTCAAATCTGAAAAACCCAAGATAAACATCTATGGTTTCATTTTGACTGCAACACACGCATAACTTCATTGCTGACAAGAAACTGGCGTACTCTTGCGTCTGTTACTGTAAAATTTCACATGGCTTCATCGCTCATTTATTTCACCAATCTAAACGAACAGGACCAGGAATCGCTTACGAGCCCACTGAATTCTGGAGTGGCAGCGCCCTGAAACCTTTTGGAGCAAACGCAGGTAAAGGCGCGCCCATCCCCGATAAACAAACACCACGGCGTGGCCGCGTGGCTAATTTGCACATCGTTTTCATCGATTTGCATCCTTTTTATTCTCGCGGAGCCCAAACCCCGCCGGGGCTTCCACGCAGGGCAGACGTACTCCACTAATGGACGATGCATATTTTTTTGCCCTTATCACAAGCAGCAAAACACTAAAGGTTTTTATGGCAGAGCAACGTGTGACGTTTCTAGGCGAGGTGAACAGTATCTGCTCGGTGGAGCCAAAACGAGAGCAGTTCATTTCAGGTCAAGGTAACCCAAGGAAGGCTAAAGGGGAGGAGGGGGAAGGAAACCACTCTGTGTGGCTTTCAGGGGAGCAATCAGTAAATTTTTAGATTTAAAGGTTTGATTTAAAATTTACCATACCAAAACAATATGCAAATATACTTTTTTTTTTTAGGACTTAATAAAGAATCTATATAAGAGCAGGAGTGCAAACATTGCAGGTTTTGACCTTTCATAAAAACAGACAACAAAAAAAAAAGTTATATTTCAAGAAACTTACACTTTTTTTTGTACTAAAAAGAACACATTTTGTATAAAATCTAAAAATGCAACAACAAAAAGCCCTTCCAAAACATCGGGACCTTCCCCAAAAGGTGATTCAAATAAAGACGCTGCAGAGCTAGACAGCTTGACAACTTGTTTATGCAAAACTGCATTTCTGTGGCTCACATCCTGTCTGAGCACGCATGGGTCAACTAACTGCATCAAACCCTCCGTTTCTGGGCCTGACTTGTTCCTACCTCACAACCACCTGGGTGTGGTTTATTGCTCCGAGGGGCAATGATGAACTATCTGATCCTCGTAGCCACAAACGCAGCAAAGCGGCTTATCTTGGCAGTTTATGACGCCGCGATGTCAAAATATAAACATGGCAGCGCCAGCTTTGGGGTTCGTTAAGCTTTTTAGAAAAATGGAACAGAAAAAAAAGTGACAACCAAGCAAGAAAGCTCAAAATGAGCTTTTTAGAGTTTCTCATACTTTTCATAGATTTGACTATTTTATTAATCCCAGTAGAGTCTAACTCAATGTGCAAACAGATCATATAAAACCATAGAAATAGGGGAGAAAAAAAAATTTGACAACTGGGAGAAACTAGTGTTGGAAAAATTAAACATCAAGTTTACATACAGTATCTAAGAGCAGCGCTCTAAACAATAAGATGCATTGTACAAATGCAACAGGGATGAATTCTGGATGTATAAAATGCTTGATTGCTGTGTTAGTCCTTATTGTTGATTGTATTTATACATTTAAAAATGTACAAAGACAAAACCTTTTTTAAGCTGACCTTGGGGAACGATAATCCAAGCCTGAGAAAAGTAGTAAACCGTTTTAGTACCCTGGAATATTAATAGCACCGTCTCCAATTATTATGTCTTTATAACACTTTCAGCTGGAAAATTTTTTTTTCCAGTGCTGAGAAACTATTGAACACAAAGTAGAATGGCAACCAACCAAACCTGCATGACAGGGTTTACTTAACAACCAAAACCCTGATTGTAGTCTGTGTATTATTTCAATATACACAGACTACAACTCAAATCTCCAAGAACTAAAAAAAAACAAAACACAAATATGCTAAAAACAAAAGTGAGAGCACAGAAGTTTCCTGAAGAAATTGAGTCACTTAAAAAGAAAAGAGAGACTAAACTGTTCAGTTTTGAATGAGTTGATGATCCACAGCTTCATTGTGCGCCTGTGTGTGGAGCACAAAGAGCTGCACAAACACCCCTCCACACAAAACATCAGGATTCTGGCTTCTCATTTAGCGATTTTAAAACAGCAAAGCTTACTCAGCACAAGCAGCTTGGACCAACCCAGGCCCACCAATTCAATTCAAACGGAACTGCATGTGCTAGCATAAGCAAGGGTTGGCCATCCCAGACAAACACACGCCGCTCTGCACGACAAAGACAAGTTCTTTATCACCTACAGAGAGAAACAACTAGAAAGTTGTTTTTTTTGCCAAATACTGAAGTGTACATATTCTAATCTATCGTCCACCTGAGATAGAAAGTGAAACACATTTCAGATCTTGAAAAAAATATATATATAAGAAAAGAAATCAAGATTTGAGGGTTTTTTTTCTCATTTTTGTTGCATTCCTGAACATCATCATTTTATAATTTTTATAGTTTTGGTCAACATTTTGCTGTTCTTATTTGACTCTAATGATCCCAAACTGCAGGAGGCGACTCATGGTACCCTGATTTGATTACGTAATAAATGCACATTTTAAATTATATGTGAACTTTTAGCATTAAGGATTACCAATTTTCTCCAGATTTTATGAAAAACATTTACTCATAACAATATGCATAAATAATTATGCGGGTATATGTTAGCCATTTTACAGTCTTAAAATAGCTAACATAAGTGAGGTATTTGTAAGTCCAAGACAATCTCTAATATTGTTAAGCTTCTATACATCTACCAAAAATAATATTCTTCACCAGTACTACTGATTTAAAATCAACGGTGGACTTTACTGGCAGAACTTAATGCACTGATGTGGATGTGTGTGTTTATGATGATGCACCGACCTGTTAAGATGCTTCAGTTTCTTTGGTGGCAACAGCTTTCGATTCCAAATCTCTGAAATAAATAGAAAGGATAAAACCTTATTCGCTTAAAGATTCAAAACAACGCTACCACAAGCTAAAACTTTGTCATTAAGTTATATCTATGGTGATTGTGTTAATATACTGTTATTGTCTTAAACTAATGTAATCAAAACACATGATAATTTGTTTGGCTAGCTCATGACAGGGTATGAAGACATTATCTCAGTGCATAAACGTGTACAATCAATTCAGCAAAAAAAAAAAAAAAAAGAATAAAATGTTCCAAGACATGTGGAAATTCAGGTTTAACAGCATAGCAGGAAAACACACATCTAAGATCCGCTAAATGCCTGCCACCATGAATGAGAAAACGAAAATAGAAAGAGTGTGTGTAGGTCAAAGTTACAGCTCGGGTCCTGATCGGCCATTATCTCAGCTGTTGCCCGAGTTAGAGCTTAACCAACATGGCTTCTCCCGAGCCTGGGCTTTGTTCGGTGCTTTCAAATGCAGACATCTTCACTGAACATTAAAGTGTTCTGGTGCACGTAAATGATAGTGTCGCAGCAATCACCATTGCTGCGACTGATCAGTGAACGTTTTCAGCTGAATATGGCTGCATCTCTACCAGAGCGGGGGTCGGGCATTTAGCTGCACAGTTTACATGGTGCTAATGTACCGACAGAGGGCGTTAAATGAGCAGATTTAAAAAATAAAAACTAAATAAAATAACAAAAACCATCCCATGCAAGTAAATTTTAGCATAAAAATTGTGTAACTAATATAAACATGCTAAATAAAAAAAGCTCTGCTTTATATCTGCACAGCCGTGTTTCTTATAAAAGTTCCAGAAATGCCAAACAGCAGTTCACTGTAACTGCGTCGTCGAATTAGCTACTGCTAACGCTAGAAGCTAATGCTGCTAAGCGGCTAGTCGGTGTTGTATCAAATGTAAGTAACGTAAATTAAATAAATTGAAAAAGAGAGTACATGGGGGGCTACTTATAATATTTTACTTGTATATAAATTCTACATCTGCACGAAATATTGCTTCATTGTACCGAATAACTTCTTCTGAGAGTAATGTTCGCACAGATGTCGAACAGGGGTTAAACTAGTACTAGTTGGCGCAAGGTTAACCTCAAAATGCCTTCTGATGTAAATACGTTACTCAGACCATTTAATTTCCAGTATCCGCTGCATGAAAACTCAACCTCGCGTTCATAAACTGCAGAAGTACTAATTCATCTACACAAACGCGTCCACTACATGAGCTAGCTACGTTGAAACAGTCAAGGCTAACTAAACAACAGCGACCCGGGTCTCCCTGCCTCGCACTCCTCCAGTGAACCAGCTCGACAGAAAGAGATTTTTTTTAAAACACCGTAAAGGAAAGCTCACCTCTTTGAAGAATAAAGTGCAACAGAGTGGAAAGGAAAGCCGACTGTAAGGCTAAAGAAATTCAACGCGTTTGCAGCATCTACGAGGGTAAGCATACATCCTGCGTGATCGCCATTTTCTTCATTCGCTTGTGCTCTGCTTTCCCCTCTGAGATCTGCGTTTACCTCACCGGGCTCTCTCTCTCTCTCTCTCTTTGAGTGTGTGTGTGTGTGTGTGCGTGTGTGTGTGTGTGTGTGTGTGTGTGTTTGTGTGTGTTCTGCTGGAGGAGGGGAGACGGGGCAGGAAACACATAACCACTTCCTCTTCACTGAGAAGTGAAACACAATTAAAAGTAGCCAAATGGTATCGTAGACAGGGCGACTGAAAAAGAATGCAAATTTGTAGTAAGGACGAACAAATTCTTTAAGAGGTCGGTGTGAAGATGAGGCTACTCTTTAAAATGCAATTACTAACACAAAAATTACCACAGCAAAATAAAAATAAACAATTGACACAGAACGAGGTTTTATCTTGAACATAACACAGGTAATAACAATACCACGGTTTTACAGTTTTAACATAGAAATGTTCAAACAAAATCCCATGAATTTATCACTTCTATCTCTGCTAAAATATTTTAGCAAATGTATATCACATTTACAATAATTTATTTGTAGCACTTAGTTGTCATTCCAATTGTAGTAAAAAAAAGATTGAATAAAACAATTTAAATGGTAAAACCCAATTAATTCGTCGGGCTACATACTCATGTAGCTAGCCTGCAGTTGGTTGCTTGACAGAGATGCCACTCAGAGCTATAACTGTAGTTTTTAACTGTGGTAAATACTGCTGGGGACTTTGGTGTTTGTCTCTTACAGTCAGTGGCCGAGAGAAGGGGCACAGCATTTTATTACAGAAAATATAAATACTAAATATTTATTCTAATGCAAATTCTATGGTAGCTTCTAAAGCCAAGAAGTTAATATTTCCCGAATGCATCTCAATATAATTTTGATATTTTAGGAAAAATTTACTTAAGACTGAACATGTGTGCTCATGGATTATGGTAGAAAATTTTCCCCATAATGTATCACTTGTACAAAAACTTTACAATTTGTTCACCTGAGTTGTGGAATGATTATAGTCCTCTTGGGCTCCCCCTGTTGGTTTGGAGGGCATAGGCAACGTCCTGGGTCGCCTCTGGCTTTGGTTGTGGGAGAAAGGTCAAGATCAAAACAACAAAATCAAAAAAACAAGCAAAGGAAATTATTTATTTATTTTTTTTCATACAGTGGTTGGAGGTAGCTTTATCATCTGAGGACAACTCAAAGAAGAGCCACTGTGAAGAAGTTGTTTAATCATCTAATTTTCCAAGGTCATACCAACAAGAGGAGATTCCTGGGTAGACGTAAAACTTGGTGAACGAAATATGCATATCTTCTGACCTGGAAGTGCTCCTGAAATTTAATAGTGCTTTTGTGTTTCTAAACTTTGCTGTTAGGTTAAGTTTTGTGGTGCTTTGGACCAACGTGCAAACAGACATGGTTATTTTTCCCAAAAAAGTCTAGTAATGACACACAAAATGGAAAACAATGCGTAAAATAAACACAACTAATACTAGCTACTCAATCCGTTGTGATGCTGCATCCAGGATTTTAAAAGAACGTTCCAGCGCAGTCGCTATCAACATTATTTATATCTGTGGATTATACACACACTATTTCCAGATATGACTGATGGCGTTCCAAAGTTTTCCGCTGCCAGGAACAGATTTTTTGGGAAGATAGCTAAAGCCCTTTATTTATCAAGAAATTCCTTGGCTTCAAAGAATGCATCCCGAAAGAGGGAAACGTCAAAAATCTGTCACACAATTGCATATAAAAGATAAAAAAAATAAAAAAATAAATCTTTCCTTTGATCACAAGCTCTTCTCTTATATCCATGTTTGGCTCAAAGTGTTATGTAAGAGGAGAGAGAGAAAAAAAAAAAAAAAAAAAGCAAAAACAACAGAGAAACAAAGTGTGTGGAATCTGCAAACCTTTCATCACGGAGACAATGCTCACTGCTGCCTACAGGAGAGAACAGTGGTGTGTGGCGCGCAAGTGTGTGCGTGTGGAAAGCGACGACCATTGACCCAGCAATTGCAAAAACAACCCCCAACCTTGTTCGCAAATTACCTCCCTTATCTGCTTGCTTGACTGCAAGGAAGAGCAAGAGGCAGCGTTTGCCTGCTGCCAAGTAATGGTTTTATTTGACCAAGCTTCAAAGACACTGAGATTAGATTATGTGGTGTATGAACTAGGTGTTTGCGACACAGATGTTTTAAAAATATACAATCAGTAGTTAAATCGCTGGCAAATTTGTTGCAAGTATGAAATTTAGATGTAATAAATATTGGTTAGAAGGATTTCACTCTGCTTAATAAAATTAAACAATTGTTCCAGTTTCACTTTTGAGGCAGTTGCATGTTCCATGTAGAAAAGCATTTACATTTCATACATGACTGCAATAAATTACAACAGTGTAGTTGAGTTAGAAGTTTACATAAACTAAGGTTACTGTACGTTCGTATAATTTGGAAAATCACCACTTTAAAAGCTTCCGATAGGTTCACTCATAGTAATTGGAAGCCAATCTCATAAAGTATGTTTTTTGTTGAAAAATCCAAGGAAATCAACGAGGAAGAGATTTGTGGAACCCCCATAAAACTGGTTCACACACCGTCCAAGTGCCTGAAGGTGCCATTTTCTTCTGTTCGATTAATTATGTGCAAGTAGAAACGACATGGGAATGTCCATTCAGGAAGAGACGCGATCTGAGACCCAGAGATGAGCTTGTTTTGGAAGAAGTTATGCGCATCAACCACAGAACAAAAATAAACGTCTTGTGCCAACATGGGCTGAAATGCCACTTAGAGGGGAAGAAGTCATAGCTAAAAAGCCACATGCAGTCAGGAACAAAGATTTTAAGTGTTTGGCTATTTTGACCATCATTACATTTAAAGGAAAACAGGATGAAACAAGTGTTTTTGTTTTATCTTATCACTGTTGATATTCCGTTTTTTGTTATTCTTCCAAATTATGCGTGCATTTTATTAATAAAGGTTTGAATAAATTTCCTTCTTATCTGGGTCGGTCTTTGTTTGCTGCACATAAAGGAAAGGACACCGCATAGTGTGCTGACATGATGACTGATCATTTGGGGGCACTTTGACACAGTTATGCAAACAAACTTCAAAGCTTAGAAGTCTATCAGGAAACAAAATACCCCAATTTCACTGTGTGCTCTGCACATATAAATGACACAAGAGTTCATGTGTGGGTTTTTTTTTCATACCCTCAGAACAGCTGCCTCTTGTTAGCAAGTCATCTTTTGCCAAAGCCAGCTCCAATTCTGGAACGGTTACAAATCAGTGTTTCTGCAGTGAGTTCCCTCACATATTAGGATTAATATGTGGATTGTAAAGATACACAAAAGAGACAATATGCAGGCACTCACATGAGCGTCAGCTCGAATTGAAAACTGATTTGAAACAGAATGAGGAAACAACGGAGAAATTGAGAAGATCAAACAGCTTGACGGCAAACGGGACAGAGAGCATTTTTTTTCTATTTGGGTTAAAGTTGCTAGGTAAAAGTCCAAAAAGCAACACAAAGCCTCTGTAAATATTAAATTAAAATGATAAAAAGCTGAAGAATAATAAGCAGCTTAATTGGGATTCGAGTCTTTGGTAATGGTCTTCGATAAGGCAGTCACCTAGATAGGAAGAGGACTGCATACGCAGCGAGTCAGAGTTTAATTATTTACTCCTTTAAGCCCACACACACTTACTACACACTCTGCAGGAGGAAAACCTGGTTGCTTTGACAAACAATTACATAAGGCAGAAACATATGTCCATATTTATGAGGAGGACAAACATGAGAAAAATGTTTGTCATAAAAAAAAGAGCAGATTTTGGTGAGATAAATCCAACGAATCTCCGGTCCGTCTCTTCAAATCGATTTCAAAGCATCTGCATAAAATGTTACAGTAAGTAACATCATGCTTTACCAACTCCTTGAGCATAAATTCATATGTTGTGTTAGTAGAAGTATGCAACATGGGCACTAGATTACATTAAATGCTAAAACTTTATTGTTTGGCCTTCAACATTTGTGCGCATTCGTCAACCTCTATGGATACCAACCCGTCTCCCCCTGACATACTTTCCCATAAACATTTTAATAAATGGTGCGAAATGTTCCTAGGCATCAATCTCTATGGCAAATCTCTCCCTTGGCTACATTTTACAGCCGTTATGTTAAATGTTGTTTTAAAAGTATGTTTTTAAAGGTTAAGTTGTGCCCACTGTTGCAGCCTGAAGTGCAGCATCCACATTTAAAAAAAAAAAAAAAAAATCCAAGTCCTTACGTTGATTGTAGTTTGAAGTTTAGCCTTTAGGTGTCACTACATCGAGCACCTTGAACCTTTAATAGCTAAAAAGTATGAACAGATTGGTGTTAAATATGTTATATTTATGTTTCAGTCTGTTAAAAAGGAAAAACATCCTCGTGCGGAATTTCTTTTTTCTTCAAGCCTGTGGTTTGCAAGTAAGGATGAAAATAGGATGCCTTTCCACTGACTTTGGCATCTCAATCCCTGAGTTCTGCAAAGAAAAATATGGGGAAAGAGAGTGAAGTTAGAGAGAAAATGAAACAGGGAGATTATGTGAAGAGGGGGCTGACGGGTGCATGAGACAGACAGAAGAAGGTCAGAAAAAAGATTTGCATGTCAAGTAGCGATAGTCTTGTCCTGAGTACAAACGTGCACACTCACAGGCTGCGGCGTTCACAGTGTGCGCGCTGCTTATGCATGAAGTGTCACATTATATTTCTACTGGTTCCTTCACTGTGATTACTGCATTTTAGAGGCCTCTTTTGTTTCTGTCAGCATAAGGGCAGTTTGGCAGTAATTATAAGACTTATTATGTCAAATGAGAAGTTGTAAATATTGAAAAAAAAAAACAAAAACAAAAAAATTATGTGCAAAGACAACATACAAGCCCATTTCTTATTGAGAGTTTAATTTCTCCCTGTGTTTTAATGCAAAAGTAGACCGATTGACCTAATAGGCAGAAAATTTTAGAGCGGGATTCAAACCCAGGACCTTCTCGCTGGAAGGCATCAGCTACCAACTGCGCTCACAATTTTTTTGTTCATTTTTTTAAGGCATATTTGTACTTATTTGTGTAAACAAAAGCCCTAAGCCTCCCACAGTTTTAAAATAAAATTCTTTGGTATTTGTGAACCTGCCCGTTCCCTTCATCAGTTCCAGATGTTTTTGCCTTTTTGTCAATTTTTGCCCCCCCCCATTTTATCCTGTCCTATCAAGTAATTTCAAGTATTTATTTTTATTTTTATGAATTGCTTAGATTTATGGTCACAAACATGCACCAGGTTTTGAATCAGCAGAAAATCGTGCTAAGTGTGGTAGGAGTCTGCATAATGCATTCAGATTTATCACCTATTTTAAATTCTTCCTTGTTTAATATTCATACGTGTGATTCAAACCTGGTGGTGGCCATTTATTACTGCAGGAGCCTGTCACATTCATCTCTGCTGTATATATATTTTTTATAGGGTAGGGAGTGGTAACACCGGGCAGAGACATGCAAAACGCCTTCCAATACAAAATGTTTTGTTCTTTCAGGAGACATAATTTTTGAAAATTAAAGACGTTTCATCTGTTTGAGCTCCAACTTTCAAAACAAAACAAAAGCCACTGCTGGCAATGTTGCTTTATTGGGGGTTATAAGACGGTGTCATAATTGCAAAGTGGACCAAAATATGTTTAAATTGTGTTCTACGTTTAAAGAATCTAAAATAAGTGGTGTGGATTTGTCTTCAACCTCATCTTATTCTGATAAACCTAAATAAAATGGAGAGTCGGTCTGCTAAAACTCCCAGAGAACATTGAGTTTGTGGTTCTAACAAAACAATATGTGAAAGAATCAGAATTGAATGGGTGTTCAGTACAGGAAGTGGGCAAAAATGTGTCTATTTGGACATCTAATAACTTTATTAACCACACCAAACTTTGGAAATAAAAGGAAATTCATCTGTTTCCTTAACTGGAGCCTATCTAGATGCTTGGATGGATCAGAGGACTCACTTTTTTGAGAAAATGATGGTGATCACATTACGTTTTAGGGAAGACACCTGAACTGTAGAAGCTCCTTTAGAAAAATGGATGGCAAAAGAAAATATGCTTGCATGTGCAGGTGACAAAAAAAAAACATAAATAAATAAAAAAAATTTTTTTGAGTGGTTAGGCTGCCCCCAAGCTGGTGCCTCTCTAGGAAGTAAGGCGCCTCATGCATATTAAAAATTTAAACTGTCAGCGATCTAAAAATACATATATATCCTATATGGACCCAAAATCAAGGCTACTGCATCAGATAAAGCAAAACAAAACCAAAACAACAAAAAAAGTAAACCCTTGTGGACGACACCCTATCAGCGTTTTTGATTGTTTGCATTCCATTCTCAAAAGTTCCATGATTTTTACGCTCCGCTTCAATGCAGGAATGTTGGCGTTTTATTTATTTATTTTTTTGCCCAGCCAGAGGGGAAAAAGGAAGTACAGCAGGTGATTGTGACCTCATCCTGCGACGGGTCTACAGCATCCAGTCTGAGCTGAGAACCATTGTCATGGACAGAGTCAACGCTGCCCCTTTGTTCGTGCTGGCGGAGAGGCAGAAAGAGAGCGTAAATGCACTTCAAAGTGTGAATGACAAAGAGGAGAATGGCCTGATGGGAGGGAAGTGTCGTCAGGGAAAATAAAGGAGAAGAGAAAAGAGCCGTATCCTTACGGTGAAAGGCTTTGTTCTGTTAAAAGTTTTGGCACTTGCATCCATACATTAATATAATCAAAATTCCCCGTTTCTTTCCTGTTGGGAAGATCCCAGACTTTCAAATGCAGCCCTCACTTGGGCGTTTTGAAGGTCTGATGATGATGCAAATTTCTCAAAGTCAGTTAATCTCATGAATAACATTTTTGCTCTTTTTTCACAGATGAAAAAAGCAGGACGGTGTGAGTAGCCTGATGTGAATTGTTTGAAAGCTCAGAATGTTCCAGTGCGAGGTGGGGGGAGGTTGTGAGAGAGTGTGTGTGTGTGTGTGTGTGTGTGTGTGTGTGTGTGTGTTCAGTCTGCCCTGGCATGCTGCCAGTCTCTGGGTCTCTCATTACCACTGTGCCTGCACAAGTGTGCGTGTGGGTCTTTGTGTGTGTGAGTGCGTGTGCGCGAGTGAGTGTTTGAGCGCGGCCGCGGGAGCATGTCAGTGTGACGGGCGTAACCATGGCAACGCCAGAGCAGGTTCCAGATGTAATGCATCATATTTCTGCAGGAAGGAACTCAGCCATGTCCACAAACACACACACACACACACACACACACACACACACACACACACACGCAGATTAGTTCAATCAAGCTTCATTGAAATATTTCTGCTGCCCTTTAAATTTTCCCCTCATTCCAGGAGACCGACCGACTGAGAAAACGCACGGAAATACACACACAGTGTCTTACAAACGTATCAATGACCATTAACTTTGTCACGTTTTTCTCATTAAACGAAAACCTGTATGTCTTTTGCTGGGATGTCATGCAACAGACCGAATGTAGGACGTGGAAAAGCAAAGCAAAAACAAAACAAAACAAAAAAATGAATATGTTGCACAAAATTGGTTCACCTGTTAAATGATCTTCATGGGAAAACCCGAAGTCGATCAAATTGGTTCCTCATTTTAGGATTTGGCTTCAAAATATCTAAAAAGTGTGGCGTGCATTCATATAACTAGGCTTTTATATTTGCCATAAATTAAATCCGCTCCAACCTGCTGGCTTTAACGGTGACCAAATTAGTAAAGAGAGTCAATATTAATCCAGCAGTTCTATGAAAGGTAACTCTGGAGGAGCTGCAGAGATCCAAGTGGCAGGTAATACACAAATCAGATTTTTTCTAAAAAATATAAATAAAATAAAAAGAAACAAACATTGTTCAAAGAGCTTGTTTAATAAAGCTTGTCAAAAAATAATCCACTCAAGGAAACACGGTGGTGGCAGCATCAGGTTATGCTTTTCTCCAGTAGATACAGAGAAGTTTGTCAGAGCCGATTTGAAAACAGATGGAGAAAGATACAGGACCATCTTTTATATTGAAACTTTTTTTTTAATTTTATTTCTGCATTGCTTTTTGTCATTGTACCTCATCAAAACCCAAAAAATAAAAACAAATTTAAAACCTTTGTTCTCTATTTATGCGTCAATATATTTTTATCCACTAATACTAAACTAGAAGAATGTTACAACCATCTGGGTTCTTTGAGCTTGCAGTGAGGTACCGTTGCACATCAAAATGAATCACACCAAACTTCCTGTGTTTTTATTGTTTCATCTGATAACCCAAAGAAAAAGATCTGAGCACTTTATGTAGCGCAGTCACAGTCCTGCATGTGGTGTTGGTGCCTTTCCTCACAAAGCTGAAGCGCAGGATAAGGGTTCAAAAGTTGCCACGTAACATTATTATGTTCATGTGGTTTAATGATTTTCAGCCACTTTTTTTTTTTTTTACCCTTTCGCTCTTGTGCACACAAACTCCGGCTAATATTTTTACAACTTAGTCTACAGACGTATTCTTTAATACATGTATAATCTCAGCCGGGTTTTCATATTAGACGTCGGTGACGGCAGATGAGCTTAAAAATAGAGCTAAAACTGTGCACCTCTTTGCTGAATGTCTGGGACTAAAACTATAAAAGCACATTTTATACCTACACTTAAACCCTGCCTGTCTTTAAGCTTCCTTCCTTTCATCTCTTCACCCCGTCCTCCTTCACTCCGTCCTGCTATCTTGTCCTCTGCCTGCAGCAGGCCTCCAATAAAACCAGGTCCCTCTGTAAACAGTTCGGAGTGCGGAGACCTCTGTTTATGTGAGAGAAAGGAGAGCATGTATAAAACAGGAAGGAGGCGGTATCAAAGTGTCTGTGTGTCACTGTGTCAATGAGAGTGTGTAGAGTTTCCATCTACATGGCTTATTCATGTCGGAGTAGGATTACAGGCAATCCAAACATAAACAATCGCGAATAAGTGTTCCCGCTAAATTAAAAACTGAAGGAAAAGTGGATAATCTTGAGATTTTAAGTTGAAGGAAAAAAAATGACCAAGTTGGAAAATCAAAAACAAATAATTTTGCGATGAGTATTTGCAGGTCATAAAGAAGATGCTGCAAACATTTCGTTACTTCTGGTTCAGGAAATTCACAAAAAGTTGACTGAATTGAATTATTCCATTAGTTTGGCAACCATTTACGTTATTGGAGTTAGGAATGAGAGTGAAGTGCAAGTATGAAAAAATTTACAAAATCCCTTCAGATAAAGTCTAACCAAGCTGTGTAGATATATTACTATCTCTAAATTGTCTATATTTATTGTATCCAGGCAGATTTGGTGGGACGTAATGCTTTTCTGTGTCAGAGCAGATTTTTTTCTGCAATAAATATTGATAAACATAAAACACTCTCCTGGCTGCATATTTGATTTTAATACATTTACTCAAGGATAATTTAAAAAACAAAAAGATGCTTGATTTGACCCGCTCCAATTAAACCTGAGACGTAAACTGACAAATTTAATAAGAGAGGAAATCTGAATACTGCAGCTTATCCCCTTTTGGCAGGGCTGTGGGAATTGTAGCCATGGTTTCACGCTTTCAGCTGACAGGAGGAACACCTGATGTGTTTCTCCCCCTCTGCTGCTTCAAGATTTAACATGTAGACAAAGAAAATGTAGTCTGTGAAGAAAAGAGAAAGCAAAACTCACAAAAACAACCGACGACATAAAACTGAGAGTAAAAAAAAACAAAAAAAAACAAAAAAAAAAAAACAACAACAGCAAAACCCCACCAAAAGCTCAAACTAAAAAGAAAATAAAACTGAAACAAAAACAAAAATGTTGGACGTGCAGTTGACCTAGTTTTATTTCAGAAACGTTACATGGTAACATCCAGAATAATAATTAAAAAAGTACAGCAGCGTTCCTCCTCCTCTCTGATCCACAAGTTTGTATTTCTGACCACATTAGAACGTCTACTGACTTCCATTCATTTAAGGAAATCCATTAGTGCCCCTAATGTCTGCTCTTGTCCCAATCATCACCAGTTCAATACTAACTTACACTAAACTCACAACACGGTTCTAAGGCTAACAATTAAAAACTAGAGGTTTACAGGTGAAAAGTGACCATAAACACCCTAGATAGGCAAATTTTACAAGGTGAGGAATGGTGACCTCCCACCTCTGTCAACCCAACAACATCTCCATATCAATGGCAGCAAGGTAATTACGGTGCCAGTTCACACAAGCCCTCACACACACACACCAACACACACTTAAAAAAAACTTCAGGCCTTTGTCCTTATACTTTCATTTCTCTTACTTCCTCAGTGTGTTTTCATGTTTTTAATTTCTGCACATGCAGAACGTAAGTATGGCATTAGGATGTTATTTTCATTCTCTTCAAGGTTTCCACATCAGAACTGCTTTTATAATGACTACAATCCAAATTTACACTTGGCGAAAACAGATTTATTTTTTTTCCCCCCCCAAGTATCTCAATCTGAGACGTTTCACCTGAAGGAACCAGAAAAACTTTGTGACAAAACTACTAAAGTAATTTACTGGAAACGTTTGTGATAAAAGACAGTTTGAGGAAGAACCTTATGTTTTTTTTGTTTGTTTTTTTAATATATCCAAGTCACATGACAGTTTACTGTCTAAATGAACGGCTTGGAGTCAAGATCTGCAAAATAGAAATTAACATCCATCACTGGAAGACAGAGTGAGCATTAGTGCAAGCTAATATCATAAATATACGATTAAAATTAATACATTACAAATGGATACATGTTTTTTGGACATTAGCTTGTAATGTAACAAAAAGTTTATTGCACACATGAGGAGGAAGATTTCAGCAGCAACCACTGTCCAGTGGTCAATATAGACGCTGTTAAATCTCCCACTAGAGTGATTTCCCTACATAGTGATGGAGAAGCTGCAAGTCCTTTAAATGATTTGCGGATCCTTTATTAAATGACACTACGCAGTTAAACTTATTGGATACTGAAAGTGACTAATTATCGCAGTAATTCCCTTCCTAACTAAATAATTTAAAAAAAAAGATATTTCCTTTTTTGCACAGGTTTGACATGTAAAGTGAAAATCATGCACGACTACTTTAATTAATTGGGGGGAAAAAACCCAAAACTAAAAGAAATGGAAATAAAAAAAGAAATATTTGCAAACGCTAAGGCCTTCTGTTCACCTGATGAATGTTATTACAAGAAAAAACTAAATTTGATCAAATTTGCCCTTTATTTTAGGATTTGGCTTCAAAACATCGACCTTCATTAAACCGCTCTAAATGAACCTCACCACTGTTTCATTTATCCTTTTATAGTTTTAATGGGAATGATTGGTGTTACTTAAAATCTACCTCAGTTTATCTCTTTTTAGTTAGTTTTAGTTAGTCATTGCCACCATCTTCACCAGCAATCCGTAGAAGAAGAGATGTGTTCAACTAACGGCAGCTAAAAATATTGCATTAGTAACAGCAATAATAAGTTATTCTACTTTTTTTTTTTTTTCTCAATTCCCAGAATCTCAGGTGGACCTTTGGGCTTCTTCTGCGAAACTGCTTCCGTATCAGAACGCAGTGTGTCCATTTTTACCCTGAAGACAGCACCCTAATTCCCATGATTCCCCTCTCCTCTCCATGGTAATCAGCTGTTGTTGCCATGGACGTACAAATTAAACAAAGTGCTCCACGTTCTGGGCTGCAGAGGGACGGCGACGTCAGGCTCGCAAATAGCTACGAAAATGCGTGCTCACCGCTTGTAAAGTGCGAGTACTTCATCTTGTGAAAATGTCTGTGCTGGTGACTCACTCTCACGTCTCCCCTTTATCTGTCCGAGACACATGTTTCAGGAGGACGTGTTCGGCACAGAAAGGTTTTCCTGCTTCAGAGAGAGCGCTCTTAACCTTTTGCAAACAACTATAAATAAGGTGTCTAGACAGCCGAGCCGTGGGCCTGCCCTCTGGTGGGGGGTCCACACACAAATCAAGCGAATGTGACAACAGAGAAGAAGGGGGTAGTAGACGGTAGGCTGTTAATAAATATGCATGATCTCTACACAGTTCTTCAGGGGGGAAAAAAGAAAAAGAAAAGAATGATTCATCCTGTTGCCTTACTTTTGATGGCCTTCGCTTGAAAAAAAAAGAAGGCAGATGGAAAACAATGTTTGCTTAAGAATTATTTTTCCTGTTAATTTCAATCAATCACATTTTATTTGTATAGCGGCTTTACGTCATTAAAACACAAAAATCACAGAACACACACAGTCAACAATTGAAACATTGCATTTTATCGAGAGCCATCGTTACACATCAGATTCATATTTTACTAATCGATAATTCATTATTATTAGTAGTCAGCTTTTTATACTTGCTGTCTTACAGGTTTATTTTTCCATCTGTCTTATTAGCTTTTCTATGGGGTGGGCCATAAGTTTTCTTACAAAGGAGAATGTAAAATGTATATTTCATTTGTATTTCAGATTCCCAAGAAGATGCGTTTGACAAAAGAGCAAAGACTTGAAATTATACTGATGACTGGATCGGGACGCGGTTCGCATGGTTGCACAAAACTTTAACAGAAAACATGGAACGAGCATCACATGCGACACTGTGGGAAAACCTATTTGCAAGTTTCAGAGAACTGGAAATGTTGCAGATCAACCACGAAGAGGTCCAAGTCGTGCAGCGATTACACAGAGTCCCACAAAAATAAAAACTGTCGTCCAATATTAAATGTACATTTTTTTCTATGTGGCCAAGCCTGTATTTTAATTTTCCAAGTATTCGACTTCAACGGGTTGCTGATTTTGGTTTCCAATAATCACACACACATGCACACGCACATACACACACACACGCACCCACACACACCTACACACACACACACACACACACACACACACACACACACACACACACCCACACACACACACACACACACAATGTCACAATGTAGAAGTTTCTTTGTAGAATAATATGATAAATATTTCAGTATTTCCAAATTTTGTAGATTTTGAAGTAAATATAATCAAATATCCCGAATAGCATAATTTTTTTTTTATTTTTATTTTTTAAACATAAGAGAAATAACCCTTTAATCAGATCGCTACCCAAGAGTCATTGGCACGGCGTCTGGCCAAATCTTTGTACAATGCTTGGCAATCATTATATTTATTAAAAATAATTACAGCTTTCTTGTTGATAACACAACCTCCATCCATGATGAAAGTGATTTGATTGAGAGCGCCGGAACAGCTAATTAGAGCAGTGATGAGTCAAACCTTTTCATTTTGGATCGCTTCAGTGTTTCAGGGAAGCCACTTTGTTTCAATGTCGCCGCACACAAAGAGACAATCTTTCCTGTTTTTGGCAGGAATTGCCAGAAACCGAGAGATTTAATTATTAAAACAAGATAGTTAAATGATAGGGAACCGGGTCCTGTTTTTAAGCACATTGCTGTTAGAAAGAAAAAAAAAAAAACAAAAAAAAAAAAACTTGGTCTGAGGAAGCTAAACTGCTCTGTTCTGGTTCTTTAAAAACCCGGCCGGCATGTGAAATAAAAAAACGTTCCAGAAATATTAATTTTTTTTTTCCTCATTTCGTCATGTAACAATCACAAACTTTGGGTGCTTTATAGGATTTTTATGCAATAGACCTACAGACAGTTTGGCATGATTGCAAAGTAGATGAGAGGTGACACATATTACCATTTTCAAATAATCTGAAAAGTGCGGCATGCACTTGCATTCAGCCAAACTCTCTCCAGCGCCTCCTGAAGCTCAGTTAGTTTTGAGTCCTGGGGTTGGCGAACATCAGTTAAAAGTCCTGTCCCAGAGACACAATGTGATGTAAGTTCGGACTTTGACTAGACCTCTCTTAACACACAGATAACAGAGGTGATGCTGCATGTTAAGTCTCAGTCCTGCTGAAAGTTGACCCTCTGCTGCTTTTTCTAAGGTGTACCAGAGTAAAGGGGCTGGATGTAGGATGTAGTAGTGGCGGCTCGGAAACGTCGAGCTGCCATAAAGTCTCATTTTTGTGTGTGTAGACATAAAAATGCGACTTTATGCATCACAATGCTGAGACAGAAAAAGTGTCATGTTGATTAGTTAGAGGCCACCGTCTCTCATACGGAGGTGAGGTGGGATTAAAACCCTTTCTTAGACAGGACATCGCCGGCCCTGGGCAAAGGCACAGGCACACAGTTCGCTGCAGCCTGAGAGGCTCATTGTTATTCTGCACACAGTTGTGGTCACAGACAGGGCCAGGCAGGCAGGAATCTACACACACACACACACACACACTGTAGGAGCCGGAGGGGCGCATGTTGTCAGGACACCTTACAAATGCTAAATTCCACACAAGATTAAGAAACACAAAAGCAGATCTGATTTGCATGGACACAATTGCACGAGCTGCAGCACACATTCCATCAGTCCGAAAGAAACATCTGCCCTCAGCAGACTCCCTCACCACACGCCTGCAACAGCAAGGAAGAGAACACAAAGCCTCTCAAGGGTCCCGGTGTCGGTGGCGTTAATGTTAACGCGTCTGCAGAGGGACAGTCCAGCATCGCAGTCCCACTCTACGCGTCTCAGACTGGACTCTGACCTTCGTGTCACAGAGGAGGCCTTGAACTCCTCTGTGAAACGTGTACATTGATATGTACGAGAAAGTTTGAACAAAACGTTTACGCCAAGCTTCATTCATCTATTGAACTATATGTAAAAAGATGTGAGAAGTTTAAACATTCTCACAATAGTCATGAATATAGATCATTTTTGGTCAGGATGATAACACAACACATTATATTTATTTAATCTGTACACATGTAAAAATGGCACATACAAGCTTTTAATTTTTTTTTCACAATACTGCTAATGTGAAAATTGCTGGCCTCCTTTTATTAAACCATATTCAGTTCATACAAACCATCTAACATCTTCTTCAATCGAGACACAAACAGCTGAGTACAAAAGAATATATAGATATTATTATTGTTGAATACTGTAATTGTAGTATTGAGTGAAACTAACAGCCAGTGTTCCCACTGCTTTCTGTATTTATCATCATTACGATGTAAACCATCAGCGCCTCTCGATCTTTATCTAATCTTTGTCACTCAGATCCATATCAGGTCTTGGATTAGGGGCAGCGGAAGTCCATCCAAGTCACCAAATACATGACTTGTAGAAAATTTGAATGAAAAACACATACCCTGTTTTTCATTGGCAGAAATATCCCAGCTTACCACTACTACTAGATACTGCATCCAAGCAGCCCTTTGTTGCACACGGTGATGTTGTGATCTGACGTATTGCACATCGAGTCAGAGGCAGAACTGCACTGGGTACAATCTTCTAATTCTACGTTTAGGAGTACAACTAACTTATATTTGATTGGGAAATGAGCAGCACAGTGATAGGTTTGAATCCTGACCAGCACCTTTCTGCACGGTGTTAGTTTGTTTTTCCCATGTTTGGTTCTTCTCCCCGCCGTCCTCTTTTAATTGCTCACAAGTGTGAATTGTGTGCATGGCTTTTTGTTCTAGCTGCCTCGGTTTTGCCCTATGATAGGCTGTTGACTCGTCCATGTTGTATCTTGGACGGGTCAACAGCCTCGGCCTGTCCTAACTTACACAGGACATGACGAGGTACATCCCCCTCAGAAATGACTTTGTTGCACTTATCGAAAGCTCAAACAATACCCAATGTTATATTAAAATGTTACATAATCATATGTACATGATAGACTATATTACATATGTATTACCTGAACACCCACCGGTAAGAATCAACTCAATAACTACAACTGCAAAGCTCCCAAAACTGCCCTAACAAGTGTTTGCTGATGCAGCCGACCCTAAACAAGCCAATTTGCATATACCCACACACACACACACACACACACACACACACCCACACACACACACACACACACACACAGCCACACACACACACACACACACACACAGCCTGGTGCTCTTCAGGCAGACCTGGCACCGTGCTGGAGCCAAAACGTCGGCATTCATCAGCAGCACAAAGAAGGGAACACGGATGAAGGACAGAAACAAAGCAAGAAAAGGAACACGAATAAGGAGAAAACAGGCAAACAGGAAGGAAGTTGCTGCAGCGGATGTCGGGACGACAGGCAACAACGTGAGGCTGAAGTATAAATCTAAGAAGAAATACCTCGTTTCTTGTTCACACTACTTGGGGAGGGCAAGAGGGATGTTCCTCTTGATTGCTACTAGGTGGACTTGTCTGCCTCCCTGGATCTTTATGCATTGCTCTAATCTTTATTCCCCATTTTGCCCTTTTTTCTCTCCATCCAGATTTGGCTCAGTGCAGATCCCTTCCTTCCTTCACCCCAGTATTGTTGGATAGACCTGTTGTTGCCTTTTAGCTGCTCTGTTAGAAATGGTGAGTCTGCTTCTGTCTGCTGAGCGTCCCACACCAGACATAACACACAATGAAGCACAGATGGACGTCGTTTTCCCAGTTGCACGTCCCAGAGCAGATCGGCAAACAGCAGAAAAAATGACACACTGAAGTTCAGCAGCTGACGCTGAGGATAAATGCAGCAGAGGATACCTCTTTTTACCTTAAGCTCTGAAGACACCAGACTGTCCAGAGTGTCCTTGCATCTCTCTGTCAGAGCTGGACGGCGGCCAAGTCGGGGCATCCCTCTCAAGTGATTTCCCCGGTTCGGTCCGAGCATCCCTGGGCGCTGGTTTCCTCACACAGCAACACGACATGGAAAACACAGAAAGGCACACAGGGGCTGGATATTTGCCATTTTGGCTTCAGGGCGTCCAGAAAGTTTTCAAAGGTTGTGGCCAGATGGAGGCGACAAATGAAATTGGGCTGGCACACTAATCCAAAAAAAAGAAAAAGGCTTTCTGAAACAGTTTGAGCTTTAAGAGGTCAATAAGTCAGTATCACTTTTCAATACCATTAAAAGTTTAACTGAACCAAATTCACAAAGGAAAACTCAAAACCATTCATAGGTTGCCATGTTTGATGCATTTTTGTGTTCATTTAGTTTTCTCATCGCTAATGGAAATCCAAAACTCAGTTTCTCGGAAAATCAGCGTCGTATGCGAGACCCCGTTCCTAATGGAGGAGATAAAGGAAATAAAACTAGCAGAAGTATTAACTGAGTGCATCCAGTGGTTTCATTTATCTGTTCTGGTTAGAAGGTTCAGGAATTTGACATAAAATGTTATGAAATGTTAGTCTTTATGAATCGCAGGCTGTCATGATGCACTGGTAGGTATTCGGTAGGTTGTTGTTTATATCATTTTATTTTACTTTTCTTGATGTTTTTGCAAAACCTGGTTTTTTTTTATAACCCATTAGAAGTTTTAATGTGTTTGGAGTTTGCTAAAGTTGGAAAATTATTTAACCCCTCATAATTTAAGATAATTATGGGACATTTGTGGGATTTGTTTTAGAATTGAAGTGTTAAAGGTTGAAAATGAGCATAATATAGAGAGCTATTTAGACAGATGGTGGACAAAAATAATGAGTTAATTTCTAACTGTAAAATACATTTTGATTTGATCATGTTTTTGTTTGATAATTCAGGTTTAAAGTGTTTGATTTTGTCATAAATGTGTTCCTTAAACTGTAAAATGTGTTGTTTATCAATTTGCTAGATAAATAAAACAGGAAGAAGAAGAAGAAGAAAAAAAAAAAAGAGTTCAACAACAATTCAAATATGGTTCCTTTTTTATTTCCTCCAAACAGGAAATTTGAGACTTTTTTTCTTTTAAATAATTAATTCAGCAGCAATTTATAACATTTACAAAATTAAAAAGAAACAAAACAAAACAAAAAAAAAAACAGCGCAGAGGGTGGAAATCATAAATATTCACAGTATCAGTTCTGAATCAATCACAGTTTCTTTTTAAGAATCCTCTAGCGACAACCCCCATGTGAGGCAAATTAAATTCCTGACTCATTTCCTGTCGGAGAGGAAGATCCCCATTTCAGGTGTCACACTGCAGCGGCGTAGCTGCTGGTGGTCATCAGTGTGCCAAGCAAGTGCGAATTCAAGTAACTTAAGATCGCTCGCAAACATTGTTGACATTTGATTCCGCACACATTTTCTTTCGCATCATATTTAAAGTGCTTTTCATTCACTATCTGTCTGCGAGCGTTTGGCTTGATGCACGTCAGATTTGACAGATCTTAACGTGATGTGGAAAGTACCCTGGTTATATAATAATAATAATAATGATAATAATAAAAAAAAAAACAACAATCATTGGAATAAATCCAGGCACCTCTTTGGTCAGGAAAGCAAAACATCATTCAAGTTGTTTTTTTCTTTTCTAAGAGTAAAGAAAAGGTAACAGAGGGGGAACTCTCCTCCTCTCGTCTTGTCGACGTCGAGTTTGAACTTTTTCTCTGCAGCCTGTGGTTTTCTCTCAGACTTCTTCCTATTCGTCCCTGCTGCTCCTGCGGCTTGCTGAGGAATAGACGCTGCTGCTGCTACTGCTGCTGGATCTGCGTCGCTCGTCCAGTCTCTGGGCGTTTTCCTCCCTCCGACTCCACCCTCCTTCCTCATTTCCAGCAGCTTTCCTCTCCTTTCCCGGTTTCTCTGCTTTCTGCATCCTTTCCTCATTTCTGTTTTTGCTTTGCATGAATTCCCAGGTGGTAAAGCCTCTTTGAGAGCCTGCAGGTGGCTGTGTGCCTCTGTCCCTACAGTGGCTGTAAGCAGGTGGCGAGTGTTGAGACCCAGGAGGTCTGTCTTTATAGCCGTAGTCCGCAGATTGACGGGGATAACTGTAGTCGTAGAAACGGTCTTTGTTTTGACTATTAATATCCAAGGATACATCTCTGTGTCTTTTAGCTACATTTTGATCAGGCAGGTAGGTGGATCTGGGAGACTTTCTGCTATAACAGGAAGACCTCCGGTCACCCTCTCTCAGCAGGTCTCTCCACTCCGTATCTTTTGAAACAGAGTTGAACGCGGTTCTCTTTGACACCGGGGCATCCCAATCTCTTCTCCTTTCCTCTTCCCTCACTCCTGGTTTTGACCTCTCACCCTCTCTTTGTCTTTCATTAGGTCTCTCTCTGTCCCTCTCTCTCTCACTGCCACAAGAGGGAGCCACACTAGAGTGTGACCCAGAAGAGGCAGAGTTTCTCTCCTTCTCCTGGTCTCTGCCTCCCACGGTCACCCTGTTCCTGTCTCTCGCTCTCTCCGTTGATCTGAGACTCTTCTGTTCATTGTCTTCCACTGACTCGACGTCGGTTGTCGTCTCTGACGCCTGAGGCAGAGTGGCCTTAACTTCTCCCTTTGTCACATCTTTTTCAGTTTTCTCCCGCTTGGAGTGAGGTACCTGAAAAAGAAGTTAAAGATGTCGTTTTTGTATGTGGAAAATATCCGGTGCACCTGTTGCTCTTATAAAAGAGAACGCAAAGATAAGGAAGGCGCAGTAACAAACTGAAGGTAGTTAGTTTGGCAACAAAAATCCATACAAGACATTTGTCTTCATTGTTTAAGCAGAAATATTGATATATATATATATATTTTTTAATCTTGTGCAATTTAAACAAACGCCTTTAATCTATCAAAACGTTACCCAATGCATTTTTCAAAAGCATTAAATAGTGAATGCTTATGAAAGCAGTGGTGTAGTCAAATGCACCAATCACAAATTTGATTCAGTTGATTTCAATCAACTTTTTTTTTTTTTTTTTTTTTTGGCAAAATATAAATGGCAATTTCTTTTCCAATTTAAGAAATGAAGAATGAAACAGTCAGCAACTATAATATTAATAAATCAAATTTTTTTTTTTTGCGCATCAGAAAAGCCCTAAGCATCAGTGTAAATCTACAATTACAGTTAATTTCTCCAAGTCACGGGATGTACAGCGAACAAAAAGAAAGCATTACTCCTGTAGAACATATTATAGTTACCATGAAAATGTAATATTGCATGACTGCCACTTTTTCCATAAGAGGAAAAAGCCCTCTTATGGGCAAAACCCCAGGCTGGGTTTTGTTTTCACTTATCCATTCATTCTCTTTCTGAAGTCAGAATATTAGATTATTTGCATTCGGTCAGAGCTGCACAGCTCTGCAGTCAAACAGGCTTTCAAGAATAAAGATACTCTCACAATTCACACCTTTACAGTACAAATGAAAACAATCTGTAGAGTTTCTAGAAATGTGGACTCTCACCCCTCGCTCTGAGCTTCCCAAAAGACTGTCTGTTGCTGTAAGTTCAACCTTCCTGTTATCTGGTGAGGACTCAGTCCCTTTTTAAAAGTTGCAACCTGAATGAAGAGCAGACATGCCTCTGTGAAAAATACAGTTTCCTGTCTAGAAACTCCTGCCTTCACTTTAAGCCTCTAACACAGAAAAAAAAAGTCTAACTTTGAGTCGTCTACCCACAGTTGCAACCTTATCAGAACAACCTGTTAGTACTCCGCTCAGTGTGGTGAATCAATAGCTTAGACATGTCTGGATGAATGCTGAAACTGTCATTTTTACAGCTGTTTGTGTTGTAGCCCGTGTCAGGAATCACACAGCCGGATGAAATCAAGTCCTGAAACCAGCTGCTGGTGCTGTCATACTAATGCAGCTTCGTCTGCACAGAAAAATAATAATAAACTACTGCATTACCAGTAGATTCGGCTGTGTGGGTTCATTCTGTGTGACTTCAGCTTGGTCGTTTGGTTTCTCTTCCAGAAGTTTTCCCCCCGCCATCGTCGCCTCCAGGCTGCCTTCAGCACCACGGCTGCTCTTTAAAGAGGCTTTGCTGCTTTTACAAACACACACGAACAGGTTTAAAACAATCATGAATAATGTAGTGGAGTAGCGTTTTAAGAAAAACACGTAGTGCCTTACAAAACCCTTTGAACATTGACGTCAGACTCTAAAAGAACACATTACAGTTTATCACGTTAATGCGGCAAAATGTGAAAAGTTTAAGGGTGTCGACACTGTTCGGACACTTGGTTTGTGGAAAAGCCCACTGACTATATAACACAATTGAAAGAAAAAGCTAATAAAGCCCCGTATTAGCTGTAACTCATAATGAACGTGAAATAAGATTCAGAATGACTCTGACCTGCTGTGCTTTAAAGTCTCATTCTGTCGGTGGATTTTTGTTTTGCTTCTCTGTGAGCTTGATCTCACGGCGTTGTCTTCTTTCTGCGCTTCGACTCGGTTTCCTCTGCCTGCACCACCTTTCTCTAGCTGAGGTAGGGTATTCTTGTGACCTCCACAGCCATCTTTTTCCCTCTCTGCCTTTCTGTCTTCTTTTCCTGTTCTTTGCTCCCTGTCCTCCACTCCTTCAAGTGCACAGTGCCATAAATCAAAGTCATCCTCTCTCTTCTTCTCCCCCCCGTCCTTTTCGTCCCGTTTAGGGATTTTCATAGACACATCCTTCTTGTTAACACTAGAGGTGGCTTTATTTCCTGTCTCTCTAATATCTTTTAATAGACTTAATATTTTCTCCTGTGACTTAACTCCAGGGCTTGATTCTCTCTTTTCTTTTGATTCAGTTTTTGTACCTTCTTCCGTAGCCTTCTCCTCTGTAACTCCTGACAGCTCTGTCCTCTCGCCAGTACAGATCTCCAAACCAGAAGAGTTCTGTTTGGTCTTCTCCTCCTTGCTTTTCCCATCCAAGTTTATATTGATACTTATCTTCTTCTGAGACATTACCTTTCCCCCTCCTTCCCAGATGTCTTTTTTAGCCAGAGGTGATGCTTCTCTCTCTTTCCTCTTCTCCTCAGTACTTTGCACTCGTCTCTCAGACGACTTCAGGGATTCACTTTCAAGGCTTTTGGGTCCTTCTGCAACTTTAGGTTGGAGGCATTTGCTACTTTTAGTCTTAGTAGGAAGATCCTTGTGTTTTTTATTTCTCTCCTCATCCTGTTTCTGTCTCTTTTTGTCCTGCTCTGATTTTGAGTCGGAAGTCTTGCTGCCTTCGGGGTGCTGGTGCACTTCTGACATATTTGAATCTGTGCTGGGTTTTGTTTTGCATTTTCTCTCTCTGTTTTGACAAGAGTTTGAACCTTTGTCCTTTCTAGGCTCTTGCTGTGTTTCTAATTTAGTTTTGTCTTTGGGTTTTTCCTTCTTTTCTTTGTGTAGAGGTTGATTTGGTTTTAGAAGAGGCTGGATTGATTTTAAGGAGTCGCCGGTAGTCCCTTTGTGCCGTAGCAGTGAGTCATCCTCGCAGCTGTTTGGTTCAGTTTTGCGCCTCCTCTTGTCTTGCCTGAGAACATTTGTGGAGCCAGAAGAGTCAGAAGATGGCGACTTCTTTGGTTTTTTCTTCTTCTCCTCATTTCTCCGGGTGCTGCAGTCTTCGACCTTTGTCTTAGTTTGTGGATTGTCATCTGTTTTTGCTTTTTGTCGACTTGCTTCCTCTCTGCTCTTTGTTAGAGAGTCTGGTAGACTGCTATCCCTCTCCAGGCTCTCCTTCATGTTGTCCGTCAGCTGAACCTGGACTTCTGATGGCGTGGAGGGTCTGTCATTGGAACAACGAGAGGGTGAAAAATGGTCGTCGTTGACTTTAGGGGATGAACAGCTGTCACTTGAGAGGTGACATATCGGGGAGTGACGGTCATTTGAGGAATTAGAAGGAGGAGAGCCACTGTAATTAGAGTCCTCAGATGTAGGTGAGCCGTCGCCCTTCCTCACCGACTCTCCCTCTTGCTTTAGGTAGAAAGAGTCCTGACTAAACAGTGGTGGCGGTGGAGGCGGGGGCGGAAAAGGCAGATGGTGAAACTGGCTGATATAGTTACTGAAGTATTTATCATACCATTCTTGGTACTCCTTCTTCCACTGAAGGTAGCACTGCCTCTCCAGCTCCAGGCAACTCGTGTCACTCAAACCCTTAAGGCCTGAAGACTTTCTTGCTTCCCTGGCCGGGCGCTCCCCGCGCCTCTTTGAGCCGTGGGTGCTCAAACCCGAACGCTTGCTGTGGTGGCGGTTCTTCTGGCTGTGGTCCGAGGACGACTTGGATCTAGAATGGGAACTACTCAGAGGTGAAGAAGACGAGGACGGTGTGGGCGAACGAGGCCGTTTGTAGCCAAAAGACCTGGAGGGGTTGGAGTGGCTGTGGAAGGCTCTGTGACTTGAGTGGGGAGAGCGATGCCTGGAGGGAAAGAAAAACAAAACAAAAAACAATGGAGTTGGACACTCTCACTTATGGCAATACTGATGTTTCAGGAATGAAGGCAGCACAAATGGTATAAAATGTTAGAGAGAATTCAAAATGTGAACCTGGGAATAATTTTGAATGTAATTTAGCATAGCAAAATGCTGTACATCAGTAATGTACATTGTTAATTTCATAACAATTGTTAACCATGGACTGCTAGCTTATGAAGAGACTTCAAGTAGAAGAGAAAAACTAGTGTTGATCAACCATAGCAGTTCAAGAAGGCTAAACTGTATTCAACAACATGTTTAAGGCTCTGCAATTCATGTAACCAGTGATTGGACTAAATATAAAAACAAAGAACTTGAGACCAGAGGTGAGTCATTATTTTTGCAAGTCTCAAGTTAAGCTCAAGTCTTTTCTCCCAAGTTCTAGTCAAATCCCAAATACTTAACTTGGTAGAGATCAATCTACCAAGTTAAGTTCAAGGTCAAGACATGCAAGTTGCTTTAAAGACCTAAACTTTAGATTTCAAACAAGTTATTCTGGGAGAAACAACACCCCTCAGCGAGCAGGAGAAAGAAATACCTTGATCTGGAGCGGGAGCGGGATTCAGAGCGACTGGATGATCCAGAGTAGGAGCGGGACGATTTGGATTTGGAGGACTTTGAAACAGAGTGAGAAAAGGACCGTTTGTGAGGCGACCTGTGTAAGAGAGATGAGAGGATATATCCAGAAACTACTTTTTAGTATCGGTTCTTGGAGTTGATTGTGCTTTCTAGAGAAATATTTTTTTTCAGATCAAAGGAAAAAAAAACAAAAAACAAACAAACAAAAAAAAAACAAACCTGGAAAATTCACCACTGATACTTTTCTGATGCTCTATGGACAATATTTTCCTCTGTCCAGCATTAATTTGACATCTCAATGAGACTGGAGACACTGAAATAAATCTTTGGTTTTTCAGTTTTTGCACGTTTCCCCTCCCCCTCAGAAAAATTAATGACTACAATTCTGATATTAACATAATTTCCCTCCAAATCAACAATTAATTAGTAGCGAAACGTTTGAGAAAAAGGGAATTTGTCACAGAGGAACTGGCTTCACACAGAGTCCCATTCATCAGTGTCAGAAGTCAAAGACGAGGTAAATGAGCAACGCTGCTCATCTTGTTACAGGACAGTGTTGTAGATCTATAGCCTGGTTCTTTTCTACAAATGGCAACTGCTCTAAACTCAGATGTCAAACAGTCTGAGTTGATCACTCGACCTCTAAACTCTGAAGTAAAATCCACAGTGTTCTCACATGTGGCTCAAGCATTCTGCCGAAAGTCATACAGTAAAAAAAAAACATTTGGAGAAATTTGATAGCTAAAATATGTAGCTAAGCAAAAACAAAACAAATACAATTTACTTCTCAAAATAACTGGAGAAATTTGATAGCTAAAATATGTAGCTAAGCAAAAACAAAACAAATACAATTTACTTCTCAAAATAACTGATAAGCTGTAATTAACACTTTGTGTTGACACCTGGATGCTAGTTTTAAAGGGGGCGAGTCTAGCTAAATCAAAACTATGATTTACAACAAAATAAAGCAAATACTGACCATGACATGCTGCTGTGTAAGGAACAAACTATATTTAAATTTTAATTGATTGATTTTACAGAAACGTTTGACAAGTTGTTTTAATGCAAGTCATAAACACTTGATTTGTTGGGGTTTGCTTTACAAAGATATTAGACATTAAATCTAAATGGAGTATTTTTACATCTCTTATTTGCAATTCAAAACAAGTAAGCTATTATATTCTCCAAGAGCAGCTTATGTTTTTGCATAACAGAGTTATTTGAAGAATTTGGACAACACATGACCCGCTGCTAGATTTTAAAAGACGCAAAGAAGCTTAAGAAGAATTTACGAAAACGTATAGATTTTTATAAATTCTTAAAAATGTATACATTTTTATACTGCATCACTGAAATGCTCTAGCAATTAAAACGATAATACCTGGCTGCCTGGGATAGATGTCAAACATCTGAATGTTTGCTTTACCTCTCTTTTTTCTTCCTCTGAAACCTGTACCACTCCTTGGGGATTAGAACGGGGATAGATGATGTGGTGGAGGAGCAGAGGGATGGGAGCGGGGCTCCAGGTGGGATTGGAAGCTTCCAGGCGGGTGTGGTCGGCGGGTATCCAGGGAGGTAGCTGCTGAGAGGCTGGTGGGTTGGAACAAATGTGTGAAAGGGCGGCGAGCGAAACAGAGGCGAAGGTGTGGTCTGCAGTGAAGAGTATGACGATGAAGAGGAGCGAGTTCTGTGCTGCTCTGAGTTCGATTCAGTCAGGCTTCCAGCAGGATAAGTGGACATGATGCTGAGGAGTGGAGTAAAAACATCTCAGACTCAAAGAGATGGGATTAAAACCAGAAACGTTCTCAAACACATACCTGTCCCTGGAGGTTGATGACCCAGGGGGTCTTGTGGTTGAATCTGTGGATTAAAAATAAATAAAAATCGATTTAATCTAATCACTAATCGAAACAAATATATACCAAAAAACAAACAGAAGAGAATCTAGAATTACAGATTAAGAGTTACTGACCAGAAGACGGTTGGCTTTGTTTGACACATATAGTCTGAAGCTGTTCTGTTCCCTCCACAGAGTTTACCTGAAGGGACAGGAACATTATTAAGAACAGACATAGTATGGTTGTGTGCTTCATTGACATCGAGTCTCCTCACTAATGGGATCAGCTGGGAGGGAGCATCAGGCAAATCTTTATTAGAAGCCGGGCCAGATAGAGCAACAGCTTCTAAATCATCCGGCGTCTTTTCTGGTTCCTCACTGAGGAAGAAAAACAAAGAATGAGCACCACATGAATACCTTCATTTTTATTACCATAGTTTATTCCGGTAGCATAATTTGTCAAAGAAAACCATACAAAACCAAACCTTTAATTAGATTACATTTGTTCATTGGAGAAATAAATGATTTTAACAGATTTCCAGGTGCCACCATTGTCGGTTTCAAAGCAAGCCATTCATAAATGTAATTGAAGAATTTCCTTCATTTACACAAATTGATCAGGTTTTTTTTTTTTTTTTTTTACATTGATCCTATTTGCAACTGTGCCACCAGTAAGATCTGTTGGATATTTGCTGAACAATGTAAAGTGAACTATAGGTTAAATGCAAATTACACACATAACAAAACTTTTGAGAAAATGAAAAAAAACAAGCAATAAATCAAAATAATAATAATAATACTAAAGAAAACGGTCGAGTGCGTCGTAAGCCTGTCAATGAAGGTTCAAGCAGCAAAACAAGCACTCCAAAATTACAACTCATATTATCCTTTATCATAGATCTGTGTTTGTGTGATTATTTACTTGTTGGATGTCACTCCAAGGCTTTGCTCAGGCTGGGTGGACGTGCTCTCAGAGGGGTTCTCAACAGCTGAAGGTTCTGGAGTTGCTGGGCGGCCTTCGGCGCTTTGTGACAAGAGCGGGGATTTTTCTGGTTTAGGCTTGTTCACCATCGACTCCTGAAAACAAAATATGACGAGAAAAACTAGCTGAATGCAAGAAAGCCTGAAAAGAACCAACGTTTGCTATTTTAACAAACTGTAAACGCTTCACAAAAGTGCTAGATGCAGACAAGAAACTTCATGTTTAAGTATATTATTTACCTGCTCAGTGCAGGGTGACTGGAGAGGTTTCTTGGTCTTGTTCTGAAGGGTGGAAGCGGTCAGAGTGGGGACGGGGCTCGGCTTTGGGGTAGTGTTCTGAGACAAAGACGTTCTCTGGATTTTGCCCGAGCCTCGTTCTTTTTTAAAGTTATTCACAGCCTGCATTGGGTGTTATAAAAATAGTCAAATTATTGCAATGTAGGCATTTGCATACAAACGGAGGAAAATATATGGATGGTAAGCCTAGACTAAAAGAGATGAAGTATTACATTCACGATGTCCGTTCATTTACCTGTCTAAGAAATTTATTGGCAATCAAGGTATCAGGGGAGACGTCTGATTGGCCACATGTAGGGCAAACATGGGTCTCCGACTCAAGCAAGGCAGTTCGAATACCTGGACACAACAAAAATGTTCTGCTTTTCAAAACAAAGGTTTAGCAGGATTTTTATAACTTTGGGGAAGGAAACCGGTTCATACACCAGAAGTAAAGTTAGTCAGATTTAAAGTGTTGGATGTGTGTGTGTGGGTGCGTTTGTGTGTGATGCAAACTCACAATCGTCACAGTAGCTATTTCCACAGCAGGGTATGACCACAGCGTCACTCAGCAAGTCATGACAAATTAAACAGAGGAGTTCATCAGGTATGGGTTCTTCCTTTTCTTCACACTTAGGTTGCTCCTGTGGAATAAAAGGAGGCTTCTCCTTCTTACCAACAGCATACGCTTCACTGCAATCGTAAAAAGGGGAAAGCACCAGGTCTTTATGCAGATCTACTCACTAAATTATTTCATCTGACACAAAAAAGGAAGGAGTTCACATATATTAAACTAGTCGTACAAAATAATAGATCAACTATGTTCCACACTCACGCATCTATGGCAGGAATTGCGTAACGTCCACAACTGGTCAGCATGACTCCCTTAATATTAGGATCGTCCACCTCAACCATGAAGGATCGAGGGATTCCTGTGCTCTTCTTTATCCTCGGAGGAGCCTCAAAATTTTTATCCTGCAGTCAAACGCTTTCTTTCAAATTTAGTGCAATGCAGACTGGATTGTAAACATCCAGTCCAGTGTGTTTAACCAAACTTTGAAAACCATAAAAAGAAAACAGCAGCTTAAACACATCATTGCCTCAAAGTTGGGTATTTACACTCATTTCCTCTAAAAATCTCCACAAGGTGGTACAGACAAAGAAACAATTGAGATTATTGTAATATTCCTTATATCAGAATGAAGTCTTAATATCACCTGAAGTATAATAATATCATGAGCAGTCGTAAAATTTTGATGAGTCGTAATAGAACAGGAAGAAAGTCATAAAATAACAAGATTAAAGTTGAAATACTACGACTTTATTCTCGTAATGGTACGGCTGTATACTACTCATTTTAGATATTGTTTCATTTTGTTAGAGCAGCTCCAATACTCTGTTTTTCCAATTTTGTTACAAATCATATTTACTAAAAATAAACAAAGACAAATAACTACTGGTTAGTTTTAAAGTGATCTGCATCTCCAAAACAAAGTTGTTGGTTATTGATACGACTTGGTCATTAAGCTGGAGAAGAACTGAAGGTTCACCATAAATCCAGCAGCCTGGTGCCCTGCAGACAGTCCTCTGGGGTCAAGCTGAGACTGTTTAATTGGCCTCAGGAGGTTTGGACATTTCACTGTCAGCTGCCAACAGACAGGCATCTCAGGTGACACTGCTAGCCTTTTTATTTCTTCTTAAAAATAAAAATAAAATATTAATGCAAATGATCTGCTTCTATAAGCAAGGCATGGTGCTACAAGCTTCATATATTTCCCTTTGACTGACCAGTAAAACTGTTGACAGAATTTTATTACTGTGCAATTTGAAATGCCTGCGATAACTTAGGACTGATTTCAGCAGCAGTCCATTAATTCAATGAAAACAGCACAGGTGTGTTGGAGCTGATCTAAAACTATATCATCTCAAATGTTTGCTCAATCAAAAAAGCCTCTAAGATCTCACAAAAAAAACCAAAAAAACCCCCAGAAAAACTGAACATGTACATTTCGCTCATCTACAAATCTGCCTGACGTAACCAGAAACACTTGAGACGCAGGCCTGTCCAGAGAGCGCACATCATGCACTTACCCCACTCCCTGGGCAGTTCCTGATATGGTGTCCACTGTTCCCACACCGATAACAGGCGTAGTTTTCTGGAAGGGTAGGGCCAAGCTTTGAGTTCATCCTACAGGATAAAAAAAAAAAAATACAAGGAAGAACATGATTTACAGCAAATTTATAAAGAAGTACCTTTTGAGCAATCTTCATAAATTCAACAATGAATTGATATATAAAAAAATAATGAATATCCTGAAACACTCACTTCATCATTTCACAGCTGGACTGATTCATCATAACTCTGATCTTATCCTCTTCTGAGACATCCGCTTCAGCCAAGTTAGCCAACTGCATCTACATGGTTGATATAAATGACATAAAGTTAGTCAAATTTACTGCAGTTTATTTTAAACTGGTGCTAAGAACCCCCCTCTAAAAGACACAAGATGAAATCTGGCATACCTTGGAGAAAAATGACAAAGCTCTGGTAGAGCTGGACTCACTGATCTGTTAAAAGTTTGGGGGAAAAAACAACATTTAATAATTTTCCTTTGGAATTAACATTGCATTTTTGAATTGAATGAACTGAATTAAAACCACTCTTATAAAAGTGGCAAGGACTACAACGATGACACAATGCCCTGCCTGCTTAAGTCTACACTGATCTCCATGTATAAAACTGTAAACTAACTTTCTTAGAGATTTTGCAGCAGCTACTTAAAGTTAACAGCTAATTCCAGTGGCATTTGTACAGATCTTTATAAAATAATATGTTTTGTAAAATAAAATAGTGGCTCCATAACGAGAATTTCATTTTGCCAATGGTATGTCATTGTTATTACAGCTGCATCCTACATGCTAGCCAGTTTGCATTAGCTTTATTCTCAAGGCAAATGTGACTAAGCTGATGTAAATCCTTGCAGAAATTAGCTAATTAGTGAATGAGAAACTTAAACTGTAAAGTAAAAAGTTAAAATTTTTCATTTGTACCATTTAGTTTTTCCACAGATGACAAAAACAATGCATGGTTCTCAAGTTTTGGTTAAAAAAAAAAAATCTAAATTTTTAACCCCCTCTGATTTTTTTTCTAAATATATAATTCAGTCTAAATGCAACCGTTTTTTGACAGCCTCAGAGGTTTACTAGAGGACATTGGTATAGATCATCATAAAGACCAAGGAGTCCATTCAATTTGTAATTGAAAGAGTTTGGCCCAGACTGCTAGATTATGCAAACAGCCAAATAAGAGCATCACTAAGAGAAGCAATGAGGTAAATCAAGTCCAGAGATCCATCAAGTGGGGGAAGCTTGGTACATTTTGGGAGCATCAATTCTCCAGCGATAGCAAAATATATTGGTGGTAGCATCATGCTTGAAGATTTCAGATTTGTAAAAATGTCTGATCCCATATTTTTTGTTCCTTTCACATCTCAGTCTTTAATTTGTCAGTCCATCACCTAAAACACTTTGTAAGTTGTGGTTGTAATGTGACAACATGTACTAACGTTTAATATGACTACTTCTGAAAGCCACTGCATCAGATAACAGTAAAGAGCAAAACGTTAGTCATCTTGTCCATGTGCAATTTTACAACAACAGTGTTCATTTTTAATTTTTTTTTAAAATATTTACTAAACAGAATAATGAATTAATGTCCAAAATGTGTCAGGTAATAAAACTGTAAAAAACAACAACAACAAAACAAAAAAACACAAAAAACATATCCCAGATTTTTATAAATCACTTTATTGAGAAAGCAAACACAAAAAGGTGAGAAGAGTGAGCAGTCTGTGTGAAACATAAATTATTAAGAGGGGCAGATGCTTCACCTACTGAAAAACCAGAAAGAATATTAGGTCAGAGAACATCAATTCAGACTGGACCATTAAAAAAAAGAAATAAAGTAGTTTCTTCCCCCTCTAATTTGAACAAAAGTGAAAAGGTCAGCACTGTAACATTTAGGTCGAGTACTGTCAAATCTAATTTTTTTATTCTTAAAGCAAAAATATTTTTAATCTTCCTTGATCAGACTTATGCTTGTAAAACCTAAGTTTAGTGAATAATAAAATAATCTTATTGTTGGTTAATAATATCTGATAGTCTACAGTTTAGATGCCCGTCACATAAGCAAGAAGAAAACCCAGCTGAATTAAAAAGAGAAAAAAAGTTTTTCAAAGGAAACCCATTGGAGGTGGAGCCGTTTTTAAGAGCTGAGGCAGGAGGAGAAACTGCCAGCTGATGGTTGACAGCAGAGCCATTAACTTAAAACAACAGTTGGGTTTATCAGCTGTGAATAGCTGGCATGCATGATAATGTCTGACCCACCCCTGCAGCTCTCACATCCCAAACAGAAATACTGGAAGAGCTCTGACAATGATCAGTGTCTGGGGATTGTTTGAATACCAGCTGACAGTTTAGCAGAAACTTTTCTGCTTTTCAAATTGGGTTTTGTTGCAAAGAAAAAAAAGAAAAAAAGAGAGGAATTTTTCTTACACCTATTTGAACCACCACCTCCCACAACTCCCCCGCCCCTGAAAAAGTAACTTCAAACCAAGCAATCTGAAATAAAACTGAACAGAAAGGTATAGTAATTAGCTTGTTATATTAAAATGTGTGTGCCTGTGTGCTTCGTGTTGGGTTACATACTGCTCTATGGGATCCAAAGGCTTTGGGAATCTGGACGTCTGATCTTTCTCTGAAACACAGAAAAACAAATGTTTTAATAAACCCTCTAAGACAAGAATAAAATAAAAAAATATATTTACTTTTGCTAACAAACAGTAAACAAAATATGCAGCAGCTTCCTTTGTAGGTGGGTGAGTAGGACGTAAATATATTTTAGCAGGAGTTCACATTTTGCAGAGTAGCCCTGGATGTTTTCCAGGTCCCCTCTATAAATACAAAGTCCAGGTAGCTGACAGAACCACACAGGGGACATTTGGTAACTAAATCAACTTGGAAATAACTTTCCCAGTGAAATTGCAGGTTAATTAAAATATACCATTATCTCAAACCGAGGCATTACCTTTTATAATTTTTTTTTAACAATCAAGTTTTAAATAAACAGAGTATGTTGCCACATGTAACTCCTAATCAGCTTTGAATCCTTACAGTATTTCCTTTAAAACAACAAAATATAGATGTACAGTCAGTATAAAAACGTATTAGACCAGCCATTATCACAGACTCAGTCTGTTCATACTAGAACCTGATCTATGAAAACCATAAAACAGCTAGACCTTAAAATAGCTTGAAAAAAAAAAAAAAAAGACTTGTTCTATTCACCGATGCAATAACTGCTGTGCTAATTAGTGTTGAAGCAATATCCTGAGTCACTTAAGCAAAGCAGCCTAAATAGCTGCCTCAGTGTACTGTATAATTACCATTTCTGCTGACGCTATCAAACGTAGCTGATCCATAAATCCTAGCTATAATCATTTAATTATCCAACTTTAAGTCTGTTGAGAAAACCCATTTACTAAGGTGTAACTAACTAAACAAACATCTGGGAAAAATCAACCAAGACACTGGAAGTGGATTTTCTAATGAAAATGTTTAGCACATTACATAGCCTGAAGGTTGTGCCGTTTGAATTCACTCCGATACGTTGGATTAACTTTAACTTTTTAGAATTTTTTTCTCATTCTACGCTGTTGTAAGCCCCGTCGAATCAGAGTTTTTGCAGTCAACCGTTACTCAGCTCTAGGGAGGTTTCGGACCGCTAATGCTGGGTGTTGTCTTCTACAACAGGCACGGCAACATCAATGAAGAAAACTCAAATGCACACGTACTTGTGGTTGGTCTTGCTATTTGAGCTGGACTTTACTCCAATGAGGGGAATTCTCCTGACTATGACAGAGGAGCCTTTGGGGATGTGACCACCATCTTCAGTGAACTCTAAGGGTGAAAAAGCATCAATATAAAAGGGTTAAAACGGAAAATTTGCAATATTGAGATTTCCTTTCTGCAATTGGGAGTTTGAGATTAAAAAAAGAAATTATATGAAAACAGAATCGTGTAAAGACAAAATATTTAGCCCATTTGCGTTGCCTAGGGTTACCAGCACTCTCCAACCCTCTTGCTTTCATGTATTTTTGCAATTTGGGTTAAACTATAGACATCTAAAAATATTAGAATATCATAAGGATCATTTATTTTACTAATTGAAGTCAACATGAGACTCATACCAGTTTGTTAAATACAGGGATAAATTGTCACTTTGATAATTACTGCCTAAAGAGTAATCTAATTTTTACAACTTACTGAAAAGTATACATGACTGTATATTATTTACAGTCAATACTTTGTTGGGATTCCTTTTTGCATGAATTATTGCACTATGGCTAATAGGGGCAAAGGAACAGCCTGGACATGTCACTATTTAAGAGTAGTTAATTAAGCTAAGAAAATTTTTTTTGGACTGTGGGAGAAACCTGGAGTACCTTGAGAGAACCCACACACGTGCAGGGGGAGAACGTGCAGAAAGGCCTCATGACGTCTTACTGCAAAGCAGCAATGCATCATGCCTCAATATTCCATATATATATATATATATATATATAAATTAAACTAGACAAAACAGTGGTTTTCTTTTTTCTTTAAGTGGAAATACACTGCTATTGCTTTTCACTGGCGGGTCCATAACTAAAAACATTTGTTGTTGTTATGGTAAATTGTTTGGAATCGGTTTCTTTTGAAGGGATTATAAAATCTAAACATTCATATCAAAATTAATAAAAAAGTAAGACTCTGAAGCATTAGAAGGGTTATTACGCTAGAATACAACTCAGAAAATATGTGGATTTGCAAGATTATGTCCTACCTTATTGTTTCCAAGTGTGTCGCAAGAAACAAACAAACAAAAAAACAAAAAACAAAAAAAGACTCTAGAAACGCACAGAAACAATACTCTTGACCTGAAGAAACATGGGGGATAAGGTTTGAATCATGAAACAAAAACAGGTATTTAGGACACAAACAGCCTTCATTATACTGCCCTGTTGATTCTTGAGTACAGAGTGGCTTTCAAAAAGTAATCATCCCCCTTCATCTTTTCCATAGTTTGCTCCTTATAACAAAGCTTTTCTAAAAGATAAACGCGTTATACAATTGTTACCCATTTCTTTTCCACGTCACACTATTTTGTGTTGGTCGGTCACACAAAATCCAAATTAACTCCCAACACTGACACTTGTAGTTGAAGGAAAGAAAATACAAAAACATAAAGCATGCGAAATACCTCCTTGAGACAATGTGGGTCACGTTTTGTATCCAGTTCATTTTAATTCCTGAATCTCCAGTTAAAGGGTGTGCCTGCCTAGTGTTCAGTTTGCTTCTGCATTGTGTTTTTATCTTAAATCATACAGTCTGTGGCTGCATTTAAGCCTTTTGGCCATGAGTAGTGTCTGCTTTTTCCACCCCTCGACCTTTGCTATTTTTAAACTAACATCTCCTGCAGAATGACAGCGCTGACACCACTGATCCACCCACGTCAGGCGGTTTAATTAAGGGGCATGAGGCGTGAATGCAACAGGAATGCTTGCCCATTCATTACACCTCTTTTGTCCCCGGTGCGACTTTTCTGGAGCCCCCAGTCAACCTGAAAAAGAGGTAACGGGAAGCCAGCTCCCATTAGACAGTTGTCAACGCCGGCCCACGTGTTTTCTTTCAAACTTTAAACCGTCTAACTGCATTTTAACCGTTAGGGGGAAAAAAAGCAACAATAAAGCATATCAAGCTTACAATAACATGCATTTTTTTTTAATTCATTTTATTTATTTACCTTCTTTGGTTTGTGCGTTTATGATCTGCAGGTCGCAGTCCCCGGCTCTGAGCTTCTCCCTGCCCATAATCTGCTTCTTCAAGTCAGTCAGCGAGATGTTCGGCCCATCAAAAACCACCGTGTCGTAGCTGAGTTTGGAGGAAAACTTATAATGAATATGAGCCATACTGGAAACAAGCTAAAAGCCTGGTTCTGGAACGCTAGGAAACTCAACAGCTGGTAGCTTTTCTCCTTTGACAGAACCCCCGCTTGTAACTAACTGTTACAGAGGTGAGGGGGTGGGGGCTAGCCGAGGTTAGCAGCAGCAGTTTGGCAAACAGCGTCGGTGGTCTGCCGCTAACAAGCTAGGTGGTTAATTGACTCCAACTGCCGGATTTAAGGTGGGTCTCACAGGATGACAACTCCCGGTTTCACTCGGAACAGGTGCGCAGACTCAGTCCGGACCGCATTCATTCAGTTTCAAGTCTAATTTTAACTTTTATTCTCGCTAATGTCGCTTTCAATCCCGAGCGGAGTTCGCTGACAGAAACCACCAGCTGTTTCCACAAGCAACGGCTCGTCAGCAGAGTGCACGCACCAGACCGTGCGGCGTTCACGTAAACGCCGACACGCAAGTTCTGAAACGAGTTTTCTTTATTTTTCACATCAAACATTTGAGTAAAAACACAGAGCGGAGTCTAGGATAACGCTTACAAATCTACACAGACATTTCCAAAACATACTCCATTTTAAATTCAACCATGTGTTCCACTAGATTAAACAAAAATGAAAACAATTTGTCACCCTCCCAGGACATAGTTTGTTTATTAAAGATAAGAATTTCGGAAGTCGGTCTTCCCTGCGGCAACTCCCTAAAATTGTCAGTCACCAAGTGTTATTTGGACATAGTTGTAATGCAAAAGCAATCTTTTATACTATATAGTTATACTGATATTAAATAATAAGGTTGATTTTAGTTAATATTATTTCCTTTATAACTTTCTCATCATATTTCTTTTGTTAAAATACAAACATAATAGTATGAATTGAAATAAAGAAATATGTTAAAGTGTAGGTAAAAGTTTGTCATTGTATAAAGAGTAATTGTAATAATAGATTAACTGTTAAATTGTCACATTATTTGTAAGCAATCACCTAATTCTGCCCAATTATTTTTTCGGTATTTCACAGTAGCCATTTCAACAATGTTTCTTTTTACACTTGAACGCAGCATATTTCCACAACGAAGTAGTACACCTGTTTTCACTCTAGAGAACAATCAGCCGTAGCCAAAAAACAAAACAAACAACAACAAACAATGGATAACTATTGAACGTGCGTCGTTAACTTGATTTAATTTTAAACAAAATTATTAGTTGCTTTGATTATTTTTAGTGACGTAAAAATTACCCTTTGGGGTTAACATAGTAGTACTCCAAATTATGAAAAGCCACAAATGAGTTAGGTATAATAACAATTTTTTTTAAAATACTGAACGTAAGAAATTGCAAATAAAAAAAATATTCAAACTGAAAATGTCTATTACCTCCTGTCTTTCAGGGACCCACCAATGTGCTACCTAAAGAACCCACTAGAGGGAGACAGAGTATCGTTTATTTTGTTGTACTGTATTCCAACGAGCAGACTAATTTCTTGACACTTAAAGTGCAGCTAAAACATGCTTCCTCATTAAGTTGTATTCATTAAAAAGTCTTGCGAAAACACAAAAAAACTAACAAACTAAAAAAAACCATTATTACGGTATTGTCATTATAATTACCAGCATTTATTTTTTAATGTTTGATTACATCCACTGTGGAAGGAAATGCCATAAAATAAAACATATTGGTAAATTTGGGTGTAGTAACCAATTATATTCATATTAAGTGCACGTTTGAGCTTAAAATCATAAAGAAAGAAGCAAAAATTGTATGAGTCAGAGCTTTACTTACATCACCAGGTTGGTGGTGGAGGGGGGGACACCATACATACACATAACAACAAAGCATACAGCTGCTAACAGCGAGCTGGTTGGCTGGATTGAGATAAATGAAGGAATAGAAAGGACAGATTTGAGAAGTGTGTTCTGCTCTCAGCTCTCTTCCTCCTCCTCGGTTTTTTTCTCTCTGTCTTTGCTGCCTGCCTGCTCTGCTCAGAGGAGGGATTTGCCCTATCTTCCCTGGCTTAGTGCACCATCGTGAAAGCAGTGGGTGGATGGGAAGACGCAGAAAGAAGAAGAAGAGGAGGGAGAGGATGAAAGGGAAACAGCTGCTGCCTTTAAACTGACGTTCTTCTTATCGTGATATTATAGAGGATATGTTCACTGACTCAGCCATCAAAGAGCAGCTCGGAAACAATTACACCCTCGGTTTGTGTGTGTTTTCTGAGCATATCTGCGTGTGTGTGTGTGGTTTTCAGTCTGTAATCCCAGCAGAACTTGTTTGAAGATGGGCACGGTGTTGGAAAAAAAAAAAACATTTAAACCTTTATGGATAAGTGTGGAATGACAAAAATATAAAGTTTCTGAGAGGTGCTGGGGGAAATATAGGTAATCTTTAGACTTAGTATTGGTGTTTTGATCACCATGTCTGGCACTTGTGTGGTTTTACAGGGAATGGGTTGTGTCTATTGCAAGAAAATCTACAGCATAAGCACAACATGACTAGTTGAGAAAAGAGAAAGATTTGAAAATGTATAGAAGCTATGGCTTCTATATCAGAGGATATAGAAGCCATAGCCACAATTTCAATGGTTCACAAGTACATTTACAACCTAAAAACAAAGCGCCACAGTGGATAAATATTGTACTTTGACTTTATTGCAAACAGCTTAGCTATTTCAAGTGGAATAAGTGAACGAGTAATTCTCTGAGAACTCTCAATAAGACGTAGTCGACTCTTTTCAGTCACTTCACCCGTCCAATCGAGAACTTAACAGAACTTAATTATTCTCTAAAATTCGATTCGATTGGTTGGTAAGCTTAATACGTCACTTACTTTAACAAACTGAAATTTATCCGAAAAGAATATGCTAATTCAGCCAAAACACTTTTGACATTCATTTGGCTTCCATAAGACAAGTGTTATAGTCTACAATTTGAAATGGATGCTCATTATCTCAAACCCTAAGAATGTGACGTTTAATCTGCATCTGAAAATCAAATTCCTGTGAGAAAGAGCTTGTTGCACAAGTTTTCATATCTATATGATTCAGTGTTAGCATTTAGTTCTTTTGAGTTCACACATCCCTTCAGTTCCAGTGAATCTGATTAACCTGACATCTTAAACGTTTACATCTTTAAGCCAAATCCGTAATTTGCAGAGAGGATGCATTGCTATACATCTTTGATAAATCATAAAGATAAAGAAACATTTTCATAGGAAAATGAACTCAATTATGTGTTTTATGCTCTTTATTGATCCTCTCTAACTTATCTGGAATCCTTCCATATTTGACCTTTTCTCCTCCTTCCTGTTTCTCTCATTCTCCCATCTTCCCCTTCCTCAATCTCGTCTTTCTGCTTGAGCATCATTCACAGCTCCGAGGCATTTTTTTTCTTCTTTTTCACGCTTCAAATATCCATAGTGTTACTCCACTGGAAGCACACACAGAGAGAGGCACTCTCAACATGTGCTCATCCTTCAAAGCTTGCCCCTATCTGGAAGCTGCAGCGTCTGTTTTCTTTTTTTAGACCTTTCACAGTAGACAGAAGCTGATCTAGTGACAGATTTCTAGAAGTGATGCGAGTAATTAGTCAGAGTAAGTCCTGAATGAGTTATTTTTCTGCTTTTCATAAATGTGCTGTTTATTATTGTGCTAATCCCTGAGTATCTCTGCTGTGACATGAGGTGCATTAGGAATGCTAAATATTAGTTCTTTAATAAATTGATGTCTAGTTGTGTTGCACAAAAATAACTTTGCTTTTCTAATTAAGCTAATTAGAAAACATTTTTTTTTCCTAAGTAATAGTAAATCTTTAAATTGATTCTATTCAATTCAATCAGAAAATAATGTAATAATTCCGGACAGAATTGAAATATTTTATTTCTCACACAGCAACGCAACAAAATCATCTTTATGTGTATTTCCTGCTGGGAATGCTCAGTGTCTTTAATGGGTTATTAGCATACGGAGGACATTTTCTCTCTTTCTTTTTTTTTTTTTTGGGCCAATGGAGCTGAAGAAAGCAATTACTACAGCACCACGCTGCTTGATGAAAGGTTGGGGCTTCAAACCAGAACATTTGTGGCAGAGGGGCAAAAAACACAAAACAAAACAAAAACGGCTAAGAGGATCAGAGGGAAGACGAGTGGAAAACCACGGGCCATGTCCACTGTTTATCTGTGTGAAGGAGAGGGGAGGTGAAGGACGTGATGGATAGAGAACCTGGCACAATCAGTTTAGGAGAGCATAAAGGGTAGAGTCGCAGCAAAGCCACGACTGGTGGGAAGACTCCTAAAAGGCCTTCCTCCACCTTGATTTCCATATTCAAAAGCGAGACGCTCCATCTGTGACGTCAGATTTCGGATTATTCATAAGGTGAATCTGAACGCTCGGTTCAATCTTCCCACTCACGCGGCACTCTTTATGTGCCTTTCTGTGTTGGTACTTTCAGAGGATTTATATCAGGCACAAATGTTCGCGGGGTAATTATGCAACATGTGAGGCTAAACCCAAAGCACTCTTTCAGTGTTGACACAAAATAAGAATAAGTAACTGCCTGCTAAGGCCTCGTCGCTCTGTTAAATTACTTGACGTTCCATTAGGAACTCAGCAGAAGTATAACTAGCATGTGTCTAGTCGTCACAGTGTCCTGTAGAAGTATTCGTAACCTCTTGACCTCTTCACATTTGAGCAGGTTACGACCACAAACTTTCATGTACATTGTTGGAATTATGTGTGATTAGCCTACGTAAAGGAGTGCACAAATGTGAAGTGGATGGAAAAGGACATGTGGTTTTAATCTGACCATTTTAAATGATATTTAGTGCAGAAGTCCCCTAAGTGGCAAATGCAAACAGCATTCCTCTGTGTGTGACTTAATCTCATCCAAGAGCCTTTTGGTGATTCTCTAGACGCTGCAGAGACAAACAGCTCAGGTGAGATAATCTGGTGACCGGACAACAGTTAGTCTCGTACTCCACTTAGATCTTCCAAAAGTATTTTGGGTCTTTTTTTCCCAGATCAAATATCTTAACACATCCCAGTTATAAGTGAAACAATTATATTGATGAAAAATCACTGGCAGTTTATTTCATTTATAACATTCCCAACACATCCCAGTTATAAGTGAAATAATCTGCCAGTAGAGCTAATACTTTTCATCAATGTTAAGAAATTATCGACTTAAGATTGTAGAAAGAAAGCCATAAAAGCACACTTTTCAGTATTTATCTTGAGAAAACTTTTGAAAACCGTATGCCATTGTGAATCCAATTCATAATTATATGCTACGTCAAGGAGGCCGTCACATAAAATTTCAGTAAATACGTAACGTGACAAAGCATTAGTCCTCCATTATTCGGTTGCATTTTCTCTACTTTGAGCATATCTGCTTCTCCCCTCAGCGTCCCTTTTCCTCTCTCAGCTCTCCCCTTCTACCCATCTTCACTCTCTTCCTCTCTCTCCATCATGCAGGGACCTGCACCGGAGCTGTGGAGATAAGCAGACGTTTTTATCCATCAGATAGCTAATGCAGAATGATACACATCTGTCTGCGATTGCAGGTTTAGTTGGAAGCGTGCTGAGTGCTCTTGCTTCCTCTCTGCTAATACCCTGCATTTTGTTTCTGATAAAAATTTACCAAAAAAGATTATTTAATATCTATCTATCTATCTATCTATCTATCTATCTATCTATCTATCTATCTATCTATCTATCTATCTATCTATCTATCTATCTATCTATCTATCTATCTATCTATCTATCTATCTATCTATCTATCTATCTATCTATCTATCTATCTATCTATCTATCTATCTATCTATCTATCTATCTCATCTATCTATCTATCTATTCTATTCATCTATCTATCTATCTATCTATCTATCTATCTATCTATCTATCTATCTATCTATCTATCTATCTATCTATCTATCTATCTATCTATCTACTGTATTCATATAGGTATTCATATTAATATAATGTAAGTAAAAGTGTGCTTTTATTTTTACAGCACGTGTCCATGTCAGACCGCTGCTTGTTGGAGGTTCACATTGTAAAGTATACAGTGAAAGTGGCTAAGAGTTGTGTGTGTGTGTGTGTTTGTGTGTAAGAGCCAGCATGTTTGTGCATGCATGTGTGTGCATTATATATGTTTGCAGAGGGCTACTTATTTCTCATCAGGGCTCAGAGGTGTGAAGCAGGAATAAAAAGCTGCCCAAATATCCAGCCAGACATCTATCACCCGTCAACACACTTTCTGGCGCATGTTTGAAAAATCCCAGCTACGTTCCCTTTGCTTATGCATTTTAAAATGGCTACTCAGGGTTTCAGCTGCACGTACGACTTGAGGCTTTCATTTTCGCTGAAGGAAACACAATGCCCAGCACCTCCCCTCCCCCCAAAGAAAACACGAGTAACAGTTGTTTCCCGTTTCTTCTCCTCACATTCATCTGAGAACCGTCTCATCCTCCAGCCACCTGCTACATTTCCTGCCAACACATTCTTTCCAACCACCCCCCCCCAAAAAACAAAACAAAACCCAAAAGAGTTATGCTACTCACTAATATGCTACACTTTATCTCATTCCAAAGAGCCTTCAGTCAGTAACTGTGATTTTCTGTACTCACAAAAAACACAACCTAGTTGAATAATTAATGCAATTATCACTGAGCCTTCCCCTGAGTTTGCTCTGGCGTTTGTTTTCTAACAGTCCTCAGGTCCTTTTGAGGTGGACAGAGTCAGGTTACAGTCGTTAGCCATTTGACATGCTGAAGTTCTTATTAATGCTTAGTTAGCTACATGTGAGAAACCAGAAAACTTTTCAGGGAACACCCAGCAAGTCTGTCGAGGTAAATCCATATAATTTGTCATCGAGTCAGTGCAAGTACTATAGCAGATTATGGAGAGCGAGGATTTTTACCCCCATAAACTGGGATAGTGTTCTTTCTTCCACCACCAGAAACTAACGTTTACATCAAAGACAGCGCTTTAAAAACCTGCAAATACCAGTCGTGTGTTTGCGTTGTGACTTCTAAAAGCTTGATTTCATGTCTCAACCAAACAATAGGCGTCTTTCCCTTTGCTACTTGTGACCAATGAGCTGTCAAAAGGTTTGATCCTACACATGGAATGTGTTGTTTAACTCCATCCATATTTACAGTAGAAAGTACCATCGAAACATGGGTGGCATTAGTTATTCATAACATGTACAACTTCACACTTTTGGTGTGTTGACTGTTCTCTGTGTGCCCAGAAGTGGAATTTTCTGAGTTCCCAGTTGGAAATAACCCAAAAAACGCCACCTTAAGTTATAATTCCAACCTGGAAAGTCGGAGGACAACTAACAGCCACCAGATTCACAATCCGACATGGGCATAAACATGGTTCTAGGAGTAGGAGGGATTACATTTGGTCACATATCTGTTTGTATCTCAGTAAGCCAGTAGCTCACATAGTACTGTTCAACTTCTATTTACCAGCATACTACTATTTTGTTTGGTAAAACTTTACTTGACGGGGTGTGCATAATACTGATACGACACGGTCATAAACATGTTATGACATAACACCTGTTATGAGCACGAAGAAGTCTTTATGACTGCCTATGATTGTTGTCATAAAGTGTTATTAGGCAAATAACGACACTTTTAATGCAAGGTTGCTTTAAAAGTTGCATTGAAAGTCCATTAAAAGTGCCAACTTTGCATTAAAGTGTCATTATTTACAAAATAATACATTATTATATGATTATGTAATAATTATTTACAGAATGAGACTTCATGATAACACTCATAGACATTCATAAAGTCTCCTTCATGTTCATGGCAGGTGTTATGTCAGGTTTATGACAGTCAGTCTTATGCACACCCTGTCAAATAAAGTGTTACCTTTTCTTTGAATAAAAACAAAATAATAATAAAAAAAGAAGATAAATCCATTGTTAGAATCTTGGGTTGCTAAAAGCCCCACTAATCATTCTAATTTTCCAGGTCGAAGGCAAATTGATTGCCGCATATTTATGTCACACTGATTTATACAATTTTTGCCTTAAAGGTAAAGCAGAAGACGTTGGTTACATATTGTAACCCCAGATTCCATGAGTATAGAGCTTTGGAACGGGACCTCACTGCTCTAGACGTAGGGATATGAGCGCCATCTTGAAGGGCCATAAACATAACCGACAAAACGACTGTCTCACAGATATTTCGAAACTAAGTTACTCAAAATTATTAAGCAAGGGTTCTAACTTGCAGCGTTGTTGGATGTAATGTCCGATCACACGACCGAAACGGTAAAAAGATGGAAAACGGACTTTCGTTTCATGGTTTTCCTGCCTGTAAACAACGGGAGGGAGCTAAGCTATCGGAGCTAATGAAAAGGAGAGGAATGTCCTGGGTATCAGCGGTGAGACGTCCTGTTGTTACGTTCTCCAACATCCCAAGTTATCTACAAGTTTGCTCCAGACATCTCCATTCTGGTGAGTTTCAAAATTCGCTTTGTTGGTGTTGTGTCATAATTTTTTGCTATGATTTTGTCCGGGTGACTCATGTGCAGTTATGTTGAGTTCATTTAAGTGGGTCAACCTTGTTTAAGTCGGGCTTATATTTTTTATGTAGCATGGTCCGGTTTTGTCAGCGGACATTGAGGTTATTATTCCATTATCGTGAGGTAAACTATTTTACTAATGTTATCAAATTTACAGTATTAATACCGATGTGTGTTCTGATATGTCCTCTTCAAGGCAAACCGGCCTATGAAATGGATTAGCTCAAACCAGACTCAATCTGGGTCACTGCGAGCTAAACGCCACAACATCAGACCGACATGCGCGTAAATTAGAGGTGATACAGCAAAACCATGATGGATCAACAAGTTACAGAGGCTGTGTTTTCATTATTTACCCCTTTAGAGGTAAATAAAAGAGTAGCGGACGCTGTAGAAGAGGAGCGAGTTGGAGAGGCTGAGGAGGAAACCCCAGGAGAAGAGCTTTTTTTTAATGAAAAAGTTCAGCAAGGCTGCACAATTTGGAGGAACAGGAACCATTTGTGTTGAAATAAATATGTGTTCAGTTGGAAGTGGCTGTTTTCTCTCATTTCATAATTTTATGTGGTAAACATTCATGAAACGTTCAATTCAAGCATTTCAAGTTGCATGTAAACAGGTGATGAAGTGAATCACATTTTAAGTAAAAATTTGATATTTAAAATATTTCAGGTACTGAACATACATGTAATGAAAGATTATATTTTTAAATAGACATTTTATATGCTTAAAGTAAACAATTATAAAATCAGATATTTTGCAGTAAACATTTAATGTAAACAATCAAACCAGATGAAAGAGCCCATCTTTAAACATTTAATGTGTAATTAAACAGTTCAGAGTAAACAATAAATGTGACAAATAAATGTAATGAAATAGAGCACACTTTAAGTAAATATTTGATATATATAAGAATATAAGTGAACATGTAATGAAATAGATCCTGTCCTAGAATTTTATGTGATTGAACATTACAGCTAACAAATGTGATGATCATCTGAGGTAATACATTTTATGAAAATATTTAAATATAAAATTAGTTTTAAAAAACAAAAAAGGGGTCAAAATGTAATAAAGATGAGTGCGCTTCATCTATAGAGTCGAGTAGAACAATTTCACACTGATTTTGAGTTAATGGGGCACATAATTTGGAAGCTATTGAAGAAAACATTTAATATTAAAATTATTTAAAATATTGAATATGACTTAACATTTTAATAGAGGATAGTGTGCCTCGTGTAACAGCATAAATTACCACTTTTTTTGTATCGGTTGGTCACAAGGCAAGGTATTTATTTACAGGAGTGTTTGGTTCGGAAATTGACGGCTTCCAAGTGAACCTCCAAGCGCTTGAGGAGGGAGCGGTAGAGAGCAGCTGGCCGGAATTAGCCTTCATTAGCGTTCGCTTGGCGCGGATATCCAAAATCCAAGTTGAAAACAACTTCACTGCGCTCAGTAACACAATGAATACGCTGGAATAAAATAAAGTTTGTTTTGGTCTGTGGCCTTTAAAGATGGCGGCGAGCGACTGTGGGAGATGTAAACGTCATACGCAGTGACGTTGGTTCCAAAGCTCTATAGGCGCAGCCCTTTAAGGCTATCGCTAGTGGGGTTTTTTCACGCACGCAGTGCAAATGCTAGCTAAACTCAAAGTTAGCTCTTATCGGATATTACAGACAGAGCTGTGCAACCGTATTTGCAGTTATCGAACAGGCTCATGAAACATCAATCACAGGTAACTATGTCTGTGATATTCCGTATAATTTTTTAGCTGGACTTTGACAAGGCTACACACAGCAAGGTAAACATGTTAGCGCCTGGTAGTAGTAAATCTTTTTGACCTGTCATATCTCAGAGGTAAAATTTTCATGTCGCAAACTTGAATTTCCCCTGTTGGGATCAATAAAGTATTCATCATCATCATCACTTGGAAATCCAGCTGAAGTAGTGCTAAAAATATTTCAGAATAATTTGCATTATTAGAACTGCAACCACTAAAATTAGCAAACTGTATATGTCACATGTTATAAACCTAGAACTCTGAAGTCTATATTGTTATTTCTTTGTAAGAACTTTGTGTGTCTGGCCACTAAATAAACAAATACAAAACTCTGCAAGACATTTCATTTTTGAATTTGACTAAATTTAAATTCAACAGAATGATCACATTAATAGTTTCATCGCCATTTCATTTACTATAATAAATATATTAGGTTAAATCAGCGTAACTACAGCAGAGAGGGAATCTGTTAGCTGATGAACTAAAAATTAGCAAGGAAATATAAATACAAGCTTTCAATCAACGAGACCAGGATACATTTTTAAATTTTGGCTGCTATATTATTGGGGACTGATGTCTCCAAAAATTTAAATTCCTATAACTAGAAAAAAGCTAAAATATCTTGAAATCGTTTAACAGGTAAATCTATCATTTTAAATTGTAAAAATTCCTTATGGAGGAAGGTGTTTGTTTTTTCTAGGGACTAGTTTTGGTTACTGTTGGTTAATGTAAGTTAAACCAGGTTGTTCTAATTTGATACTTTAAGCATCTATCTATCAATTAATGTTCGTTTTGCATCGCTAAGGTTGAGTGCAGCCATCGCACAGCTCATTTCAGGTGGCAGAATATGGGATCTTGAGAATCTTGATCTCTATTTAGTGACAATGACCAAGAGTTGGAACATTGACGGACCAGCAAATCAACAGCTTTGGCATTCAGCTTGGTTCTTCATGACAGCCATGAGCAATGCAGAAACTATTGCAACCTTGCTACCTATTGTCATATTTCCTATCCCTCACGAAGATAGAGCTACATTATTTTCAAAAATCAAAGACAAACATCTTCCTCTCAACTACAGCACCAAGACAGGCGTCTTTTAATACCAGAAACAAAATAAGTCACATGGAGCGGCCCTGCAAATGCACTTGACTTTGTGTCAACAATCCACTGAGGTCAGCAAATATGAGAGGGTAAAGTTTTTGTCCATTACTCTACAAGATTAGTAAAAGCTACACTGCTCCTTTTGAACCTAAGTTTTAGGAACATTGACAGTCATAAGACTTCCCCCTTTCCTGCGAGGATCTTTCTGCTGTACTTTAATACAATTGAAAAGACAGACTGAAATTTTCAAGAAAAAAAGGTCTGAGAAGAAGGCTGCTACTACGAAGTCCTGTCAAATCCGGAGGGTAAAACAAAAACTCAGTCCACCAGAACTCACTAAAATCAAAGCAGCCTAATCAACTTGTATGGCTACGACTGCCTAGGAATGAGTGGGGCATTTAGCTCTGAACCAGTGTAACCATACTGTGTCATGGGAATGCAGAAAACAGTTATCCTGGAAGCCCCGGAGCTGATGTCGTAGCTGTTTGAAGGCAGGATAGGCAGGCACTGGGTGCATGGGTGAGGAGAGGCTAACCCCACACGTACACACAAATAAACATCAACACACACACACACACACGTACACGCCCACAAAAACATGCATACACAAACATGCAGGCACATAAATCCACCTGTAAGCCCTCCTCACACTGTAACCATATTCGTGTCAGTGTTAGTGAGAGTGTGTGCTGGTAGTGAGTGTCAATTGTAGAGTGCGCATAGCGAGTCTTTTTGTCTCAGAACTACATCGTTGAATTCACATTTTAGTTCATCTGGTTGTCCATGTGTCAGTAGCTGGCTCAGTTTACTCAACGCTCCACCTATCGGGTCGACGCAACAGCGACTCGTCGGGAACAGTTTCTTGTTTTTCTCCAAAAGGAACACTAAACATGACACAGTGATTTCCCATAGAGCAGTACACACTTCTTTCCTGCACCGCACTGGGCAAAGCTGGAGTGGGTGCTGTCTCAGCGTGGGTGTCCGTGCATGTCTCTTCATGGAGGAATGTCTGTGTGTATGCAATTGTGATCATATATGTGTATTTATTCTTGTGCGGTTCTGTTTCTGTACTAATGAGGACAAATATTTCAACACATTGCCTGTGCCCTTTGGTTTTTAGTAATATTTTTGAGCTGTTAGAGAAAAGCAAAGTGGCTGTCTGCTCCTTCATTCATAAAATGTTCACACTTTTTAAGAGGAGAAATTGTTTTTATGTGGACTACAGGCTCACATGTCTAGTTTTACATTTGGCGTAATCATCAACCTTAAGAGGAACCTACTGGAAACGCAGTTGAATGCTGATGACTGTTGCAAGATAAAGTAACATGCTAATACTCACACATAGCATATTAAAACTAACAAAAATGTAAGTTTGTGTAAAAAGCTTTGGTAATAATGGATGACGTATTGTCTTCTTTAAGGGGTGTCCCGTTGGTTAGCGGGACATTTTCACTTTTAAACCAGATTACGCCTTTCAAAGCACATTGCTGTGTCCTGTCAGTTGTCGGACGAGGATACTGGTCCAGGTTAAAAAAGGATTGCTGGGTGCTGTTTCGTAGATTGTTGGCGTTTCCCCTTTTACAGGACTCTGGCAGTTTAAGCCAGACCTCAGGCGAAGGGAAGTTGTTTGCAGGATCTTGCTTTTATACCATCAAAATAAAGTGATGGGCATGCCTCAACTCATCATGCTTTCACTTGATTCTGGAAACACAAATGAATTAAGCCAGCTTTCTTGCAAAATCGTTTCTACGTTTGCCACAGTGTCAAATAAAGCACTAAAAAGAGACTCAAATGTAAATGCTAAACATTTTAAATGTTTGCTTATCATCATATAGCTTGACAGGCTTAGTATCCTGCTTCACTCCCTTCTGCTTTAAACATCTTGCGTTAGTATGAATACATTGTCCTCAGAAGTACAGGAACTTGCAGGCGCAGGAAGGTAAAGTTTGCGTGTTAGTGTCTGTGTGTACTGCAGTGCTGCGAGTCTCGCTGGGTAACGTAGTCTCTGGCACCAGTGAGGTGAGGTCAGCGTCCACAAGCAGTCCGTCAGCTCCTCGCTCGTCTCTCCCGTCGGAGGCGTCCGATGTGATTGAAACAACAAAACCTCACAGCCACGACAAAGTAGAAAAGGAAACTATAGAATAATATAATAGAAAGACTACGTCTCCTGCTTCCCAACTCTGCACCCCATAATCAACCCCACTCCCCTCAAACGAATATATTCATTATAAGTATATAGTGTGACAGAGTTGGTTCTCCTCTGCACAGTGGCACCTTTAGAATAATTCTTTACTAATAATACAATTACTTGTTGATATCAGAGTATCAAAGCTGAATGGTGGCAGGAAGAGAGTCTCAAAGAGCCCCCTGTGCTACGTCGCCGTAAACATCTGCAGAGATTAGGCCTCGGGCGAAGCGTCCTTAACGTACCAACCGAGCGTCTCGATCGGGTGCAGAGGTCAGGGTGCTGTTTGAGGCCCGATTTAAGATACAGCAACTATAAGCACTGGAAGCGAATGGATATGGGCATGCATGGGTTTGAATGGTCGATGCTAACATGGCTCATGGATGGCAGTACTAAACATGGCGCCTAGCAGACCCTAAGGATCTAAGGGGCCCCTTGTTATGCTGAGCTACATAGCTACGACTGCTGAGTCTGTAAATCCTACACAGAAAACAGTTATATACAGCAGTGACTCTATGACCTAAAGCTAACCCGGACGCCATGACACACAGGAGACATTTTGACTAATATTTGGCACTGTTTCTGAGCAGTTAGCTAGTATGCTGAATCTTAACTCCAATAACTTAGAATTATCCTATATTTCTTTAAGGCAGAATTTATCTTCTCTAGCTACTGAAAAAAAAAAAAAAAAAAAAGCTGGGTGGAAGAGCAACGTCTTCTACCTCTCTTTTGCTCAAAGCATGTTACTGTATATTACCACTAAGCTATTCAGCTGGTTTTAAAACAGTTGTTTCTGTGCAAATGTCTTTTGCTTTTTCCACGTCTCCCTCCAAGATTACACCCCTAGAAGCGACATTGCTGCAGTGCTGAGCATAAAAAGCCCTTGTGTGCTCCTGTTCTTTAAAAATTAAAAGCCCTTGCTTAGAGAGAAGTGTTTTTGTTTTTTTTCCCCTCTCTCCTCCTCCTCGTCCTTATCTCGCAGCCCACAACAGCGGCTGATTTTGCAGTTGGCTTACGAAATTAATATTCACAGGTGGAGGGTGCAGCACGCGCAGGTGCCCGTCTGTCCCCGTGTGCTCCCTTTATGGCGTGAAAGACGGGAGACGAAACAGCAGCTTTGTGAGTTAAAGAGTTTGACTGCGGTTAGAAGACCTTTAATGGTTGGTGACTGTCAGAGCAGGGTGTGGAGGTGTCGGGTCAGCGTCGAATCAACTTTAGTTTGTACAAAAAGAGTGCAGTGATGGCTTTGGGAGGCAAGAAACACGTTTAGAAATATTTTTATCCTCATAAGTCCTATAAACAAAATGAAAAAAAGCATCTTACAATGTTATGAAAAGTGATTTTACCTCCTGGCGGATTTCTTCTGTTTTTTCCTTTTTCATCACACTTTGCCCTTACAAAAAAATCCCATGAAAATCACATGTGGTTCACATGTGAATGATGTGAATCACATGTGAAAGCACATGAATACGTGTGATTTTGGAACATTTCGTGGTAAAATCACGTGATTCACACATTTCCACATGTGATCACATGTGGAAAATGTCACACGTATTCATGTGCTTTCACATGTGATTCACATCATTCACATGTAAAATTTGTGTGAACCACATGTGATCACATGTGAAAGTCACATGTGATTTTCATGTGATTTTTTTGTAAGGGTGATGTTCCCAATCACTCAACGAGTCTTATTTCTAGACAGCGATAGCCTGCATTAATACAAAAAGAGATTTTCAACATATTCTTTCATTCCTGACTATAAATTATTAAGTTACAACAGCTGCCATCAAGGCCTCAGAAGAGACGCAAATCAGTCGCACTGCAGGGTTTTTTTTTTTTTTTTTTCCTTTTTCAGAAATGAACGGCCTGCTTAAGCATCCCAACAGGATGTAAGTATGAACCTTGACGAGGACAGTGCAAGCCCTCTCTTTTTATTGAGTGACTTATAAGTGGATATGTTTCGAATCGGTTCAGATGAAGCAACAGGTAAAGCCGTCCCAGACCATCACACTACCACCAGAGGGGATCATCTGAAAACTGCCTTTTGTATTTACTCAAGTTAATTTCAGACATAAAATAATAATAATAATAATAATAATAATAATAATAATAATAAATCTGTGAGTGGGATACTTTTTTAACACAGCGCTGTATGATCTGTCTAAACAACTCTCTTTCTCTTCCCAGATCCTTCCCAATTATTTTATGGCTTCTTTTTCAATAACTGTACAGACAAATTAGTAAATGCTAGAAGACTTAGAGGCAATATATATCTTCTTGTTCTTTTTAAGGACTTGATAAAGTCTCACTGGCACAGACACCTTTTTTTTTTTAAATCAGTTAGTCGGCATTATTAAACATTTTTTTAACACAATCCTCACACGGCTGCGGATAACTGAGCACTGACATATTCTAGATGAAATTAAGCTGCAGTCTTTGTATTTTCTATAACTAAACTGTCAAATTTGCTTTTAAATGCTACTTATAGATTCTCTCAGAAGTCTTCGGGAATGATTTAAAATTACGTTTCACAAAATGCTGGGATGTAGAATAATTACAGTCCTTTGCAAACACTATTACTAAAACAGCATGTTTAAATGAAATGTTAAATAAATGTTGAAATGAAAGCAGCGCGGTTTTTGGATGTTGCGACGGATTACGTCTGTTCAGATCCGGCCTCACCGATGGGCAAACCCCAGCAAAAGTATTAATTTAAAAAGAAAAAGAAAAACCTTAAAATAAAATTCATCTCTAACCGCAGTAGCATAATCTAGTAAAAAAATTTTTTTTAGAAAGTCAAACTTTCTGCAGATTTTTCTGTTCATGGTGCAATGCACTCTTACGAGATGCCCAGGTCGTTTGGAAGAAAAACAGACCCACATCCTCACAGATACTGTGGAGAGCAATTAACAATTTTATCAAAAATAATAATAATAGCATAAATTTTCCACCAACTGAATAAATATATGAAAATTAAAGGTTGGGTTCTCAGAAATTTTGCAGCGCGAGATCATGCTACTGCAATCACAGATGGATACATTTTAACTCCTATTATACAAGACACTCCATTGGATTCAATTAAAGGAGCATTTCTGTCTCTTTTCACTTATGCAGCTGAAGCTTTTACAGTTGCTCTAGCAGAAACAACGTCATGTTGAATTAAAACTATTGACAGGAGAGGTAGCGGGCAGACACAAAAGGTCCTTTTCTATTTCGGTATGTGCATTTTTTTTTGTTGTTGTTTGTTTTTGTTTTGGCACTGCCTTAATGTATACTTCACAGCTCAGCGGTCTCCCTTACACCGACTCCATCCCTCACGTTACCCTGAAATAATAAAACCTAACTACTCTACAAGGAAGACAAAAGCTAAATCTACTGTGGCTTTAAGTACAGGGAAGATAGGGTGAGAGGAGGGTGTCAGCGAGGTGAAGTATGGGGCCACACGGAAAGACATGGAAGGCGAAAGGTGATTTGTGAAGGCAGACAGACAGCTATCTGGTCGTCTGGAGTTTTTTTTTTTCCAGGTACAAAAAAAAAAAAACCCAACCAAAAACTCAAGAAGTGGCAGAAAAAACACAGCTGAGAGGAAGCACCAACGGATCGAACGTCAAGATTTGTTGAGTCACCTTTTCTGCTCACTCTCCAGCAGCTGATCGGGCAAATCTAGGAATCACGGAGTCAGCTCAATTCAGTTTCAGCTCAGTTTGAAGCCAGTTCATATGAAACAAGTAAACAAATGTAGAAATAATCACTTCAACAAATGTCAATGGCACAGATTTTCTTTTCTCTTCTGAACTCAGCCGATCCAAAACTGAATTAAGCCTTGTGATAAGTTTAACTTTCTTACTATTTAATGTCATATTTAGAAAGTTAACTGTTCCCCTCCAGCTCTACTGTTACCCAAAAGGACAGGAGGAGAGAGGTGTGAAGATCAAAGATCACACGTTTTCTCTTCTCTTCTGTCTTTTTATCAATTTCACATTAGTTGTGATTTGTCAGGAGAAGTTGTTCCAAACAACAACTCTGTATGTCTTCTTCTCTTCCCCTTAAAAATGTCAGAGAGTCAGTTTAGGAGCATGAAAATCATGAACCTAAATTGATACAGCTGTCATTTATAAGCGGCTACAGATGTAATTTTAAGGTGTTTCAGGCGCACATGAATGTTGGGAAGAACTTCTCCATCAAAACCCACCCTGCTTGCTACACACTAAGAAACTCTCAGAGCGCAAAGGATTCACAGTTCAAAGGCTAAACATTTCACAGTTCACAGTCAGGGTTAATCACACCCCTTCCCAATCCCACAACCCTTCATATTCCCGTTTGTTTGCTTGGAATTCCACTGGATTTCTCCTCCCTCCTCCTCCTCCTCCTCCTCCTCCTCCTCCTCCTCCTCCTCTTCCTCTTTGACACTGATTCGGTGATATCTACAGCCAGATTCCCTCAGACTGGTGTGGTCCTGCGGTTGGGGTCCTTGTTGTAGTCTTTAGTGAGAGTGCTGCTCTGGAGGAAATCCCTCTCCGAGTTGAGCAGCCCACCCATGCCGCTACCCGCTTTGCCGCCCGCATTGCCCGCTTCTCTCGGGTTCAGCGTGTACATGGGCATCTCGGAGGCGGCCGGCCCCGTGTAGCCGCCCTTCCCCAGCGGCGACGCGTCTCGGCTCGGGGCCTCGGAGGAGCGCATGCTGGAGCGGCGGCGGAATCGGTAGCGGTAGGAGGGGATGCGGCTGAAGGCGGACTTCTTTATGAGCTCGGTGCGGGACTTGGCGCGCAGCTTGCGGTGCTTCTCGATGAACATGTGCACCGCCAGCACGCCCACCATTTCCGCCATTATGAAGGAGAGGGCGCCAAAGTAGAAGGACCAGCCGTACGAATAGGACTTCTTGCTGTCACTCTGACCTGGATCCCCAGAATTGGCTGAGATGTAGACAATAATTCCAATAATGTTGCTGAGACCTGGAAGAAACACACGGAGAGGAAAACGTGCTTACAGGACAGACTTTATTTCACGATAATAAACAGAACATTGAAGTTTATGACGCCAACATGACTCAAAATGACATGCATTGGAGGTGCCCGCTCTTAATTAACCAGGAGTGTTTAACAAAACCCAAATGCAGGCACGTAGAAGGTGGAAGCAGGTTCCGTCACAGCTGTACGGCGCATATTTGACCAAAATAAGTCCCTCGTTTCAGTTCTATGGTGGAGCTGAAGGCTGGTGGAAGAATTGATTTTAAGTGTTTCTCCTCTCAGAGTACAGCAGGTGTTAGATCTCAGAATTAGGCAATAAAACCTTCTTCAAAAGGCCTTTCAGAGACAGATACAGTGCTAACAGATGTTAGATATTCGTCATAAAACTTAAATTTACCCTTTAGCAGTAGAATAAAATTCCTAGTTATTTGTAAACCAGAACCAGTTTGATTAATATCGTAGGTCTTGATTCAATTTTTTCTGTGATCTGATCTTGTTGACTGTAAATAACCCAGAGAAATATACAAATATAAGGTTTTCTAATAACAGAGGTAACTCTCGGTTTGAGAGTGTTGAAGAAGTCATTAATTTGGGTCAGTTATTTTATTCTTAGCGCTGTAGCTGAGACGCTTTTCACAAAACCTGATGTAGCATGTGCTGGCGGGATCAAGCATGAAGTGTGAAATTACCTGTCAGAAAGGGCAACATGTCGCATTTACAACCATGGACATCCTGTGACTGTTAAACAGTGGGGCACAGTTGGTGAAATGTGTCCTTCAACAACGCTATCCTGCTTTTATCTCCTTGCACCACGCCACAGATGACAGGTAAACGCTACACTGCGAAGAGGAGCGAGGACACTGACTGTAGCAAGCAGAGGCAGGCGCACAGTGATGACTAACCTGCAGATACGAAGAAGATTCCTGCGCTGAGGATGACATTGTGTCTGCTCCGGTAAAACTCACTGGCAGCCACACAAAGACCCCCCAGGAACAACAGACCAACACTCATGATGGGGAAGATACTGGAGGCGCGAACGGCACCTGCATGCGCAGAGGAAGCAGGAAGAAGGATTGACTCACACACACACACACACACACACACACAAGAAAATATTCGACTTGAAATCATGTTTATTTTGACCTGATTTGAACAAATTGCAGATGGCTTGTAACGTGGAGTTTATATTTAAAACATACATCAACATATTCAAGCTGCACAATTATTATTTTTTTTTAGTAAACTCTTATTTTAATAATTGATTATTCTATTTAATATCCTGGCAATTGATTAAACAGTAAAAAAAAACAAAAACTGGCACTTTCTGCAAATTTTTCATTTAACATTTAAGTTTGTTCCATAATATTAGAAGTACATTAAAAATGACAAATAAACACCAAATTCAATTTGTTTTTAGAAAAGGAAATAATGTTGTTGCCTAGAATGCAGTGACACAGCAATCCTGTAGTCTACTTTTGAACATTTGTAGCAACGGCAGCATCTGCAGCTGAAAAACAAACATCAACATTTGAAAAGCTCAGTCCTTTCTGCTTGACTCAACATCAATACAGTGTAGGGCTAATCTGTTGATTTTTTTGGGGATTAACTGATTAATAATTGGAGCTTAATTACATGTGCTTAATCTTTTTACAATATTTGAACAAGCTGAAGCTATGCCACTTCAGGAGTTCTGGGTAAGACATATTTACAGACAAAGAAGCTTCTCTTTTTAATCTTAAATGTAAAATGTACATATTTTTTGTCCAGTTGTGGCTCTGAATATGTTGCTGTTTCATCAAATTGCTTTTTTTTTTTTTTTTGAGTCTGTGTACTCTAATTAGCGATTAATTATTTACCAAATTAATTAACAACTACTTCAAGAACAAATCGATCATGATTAATCTGATTAACTGTTGCAGCCCTAGCTTGACGATACACGGCGTGGTCTCTCTTCACTGCCATGTGTTTCCGTTTTATCCTTCTTTTGCACAACTGAAAAGAAAAACTTGGGGAAAATTTCTATGTATATATAAAAATATATACCCTTTAAGTACAGTACTGTTGATTGTCATCATTCTTTCCTTTAAGGAGTTGAACTCCCCTCTCAGAACAATACCACTGTCTGCATTCGAACATAACGGTCATAGACTCAGTTTAAATTCGCTGTGCTCGGAAACTGCACCACTTAGAGCATGCACTCAAGACACACATGTTGCAGTATGTCGATGCGCGCTCGACTGCGCCTGAATTCAGAACATGTTGATGCATTCGGAGGCCTCGCAACCAGAGAGGAGGCGAGAGAGAGAGAGAGAGAGAGAGAGAGAGAGAGAGAGAGAGATGGATGGGGAGGGAAAAGATGGCCAAAAACTCAGACAGATGGAGAGTCGCACTGACATATGCACACTGAAATAATGGAACAACAGAGAAGATGAATATGAAAGTGAGGCTGCAGCAGGGGTGAAAATTTCAAGCCCCCGTATGTGCGCTCGACGTGTTCACAGTGAAGGACGGCTGCAGACAATTTGTTATGTGGGAATCGTTCCGACGTGCATGTGCATCTCCTGTGTACTTGTGTCGGAGTCATCGAGTTTCAAAGAACATTTAGATTTTTAAACATTTATTTAAAGGATTTTATCATTATTTTCAGCATTATTGACCTCTGGAATAACAGCAAACAAGCCCCGCCTATGTGGCCCACAACCCTGGGCTGTATGTAATGCTGGTCACTAGGTCCCAGCTTCTTATTGGCTAATCCACTCTGAGTCCTGTGGGCTAATTGGCTGCCTCGGGGGGATGTTGCTCTTTGGTTAGTGGAGCATTGAAAACAAGACTCAGGCTGAATCCCTTTTTTTTGTCTTTTCTTTTCTTTTTGTTTGTGCTTTCTGCTATTTCATGATAGCTGTGAAACACATCACATGCTTCCACATCACTACATAGATCCTGGGACTCCAGTGTAAAGACTGAGGCTCTATTTTAGTAAAGATTGCACATCTCATTTGGTGTTTTAAAAATGGACATGGAGAATCTCTAGTAGATATTTAGGGGTTGAGTCTGGGGGAAGGTTTGACTATTTCTTCTGTTAAATACCCAGAAGTTTATAAATGTAAAGGTAAATGACTTAGCAAAGCATTTTTATTTTTTTACCTCAGAAAGCCTCATAATTGTTATATTCTGAAAGAGACAAGAAGCAGGAGGCGGACCAACTATTACACCTGCTATAGACAAGATTCAAATCATTTAGTCTTTTGCTCATCTCACTGGTTTGGTAGGAATTAAGGTGTGGGAAAAAAAAAAAACACAAAAGAAGGTTGAATTTGTGTTATATCTTAAAAATGATCAGTCTGCTGACTGGTCCAAGGGTCTGTTTACTTTCAGAGTTGAAACGATTTTAATTTAAAATGTGCTAAAGAGTTAATGGTGGCATATAGTTTGTCAAGGTTCTCAAGGCCTTTGGAAGTCAAACAGGCTCACACATCATGAGGTGCTTTTCAAGATAATAATACATAAAAACCCAAGAATAAATAAAATAAATGACATTGATTGCATTATTTTTCCAGTTTTTGTTAACATTAATTATTTCTGATCTAGGAATTCTCCTCTAAATATGCATATTCCAATCAAACGTAAAATCTCACTACTTCTTAAAACGTGTCTGCGTCTCGTCCACATTTCTTGAGAGGATGCATGTTTTACTTTATGTCAAAAGGCAAACACTTGCACACAGCGGTCACCAGTGATCAGTGTCTTACTGATTCACCTACAGAATATAGAGATAAATCCGTTTAGTAAGGCATGATAGGAAAAACTGGTGCAAAATGGATTACGTGGAGTTCCTGTATCTAAATCCTTCTCAGTTTTTGTTTCACATCTGATAAAACAAGTGCAAGAAAGTAATGGAGCTGCATTATTGCGGTGAAGTCAGGAGTGGTTACTCACGTAGGAGGTATTCAGCAGCATCCGCCTCGTAGTCCGCATCCTCTGGAAAGTGATCAATCTTCTTACATACACCTCTGAATGTTCCTGCAGAAAACAACACGAGTCAGTTCGGATCGACGTTTCGTCATAAAACAGTGACAGCTTCCTTGATTGCAAGCACAAGTACGAGATCAGCTTTGGCAAGAGTGAGATGTGGTATTTTTATTTGATTTTTTTATTTTTATTTTTTTTTTAGCTAATTGTGAAAGTAAATTGTTGATGAATAAAAATGAGCTCCAGCTAAATGTAGTCTGAGTGTGATTCCTCACCATCAGGTATCTACACATAAAAAACACATCTACTGGCCTTGTAGCAGCAACACAGGAGTGTCAATCTGTACTTACAATTTGCTATGAGGTTCACTTTGCGTTACTGTGCATGGTCACATGGTTATGTCAGACTATGAAATGAAGCAAACAACCTCTCACTTTGTCTAGGCCAAGTTTCAAGCAGAAAAAGATACTTATTAATCTTTAAGCCCAAAAATAAAGTGTCCCTTTTGGGATGCGCAACAAATCATAAATTTATCGCTTATTGCTTCATGCAGTTTTCACATCCCAAACAAGTGTTTGGACTACAAGTGCCATCAATTTGGGCTCTCTATGCCTGTAATATTTGATGCGACATAAAACATTTTTAGAGAGTAAAGAGGAAGCAAAGTCATGAAGGGTTAGGTTATAAAAACTATTCTAAGCTTCGGTAATGTCCAAGAGCTCTGTTCATTTTCAAGAAATGGTCGTCCACCTAAGGGGAGGATCAATAAGAAAAACCAACAAACTTATTTTGATCAGATGAGATCAAAATAAAACTTACAGACACAGCACACTGAGCACAGCCCTGTGATGAAACATGGTGCTGGCCGGATCATGTTTTCCTCGAGTTATTAGAGGAGTGCAGGTAAAAGTAAATGGGAAGCTGGATGGAGCTAAAATACTGGAAGAAAATTGAGAATTTTTGGGAAGACTTGAAAACTGGAAACACGTCACTTTCAATCAGAGAGTTTTAATGGGAAAAATAATGAAAGTCTTGCAGCTGTAATTGTAACTAAAAGCAGTTCTACTCTCCAAAGTATTGACCAAGCAGAGCTGAATAAAAATACATGCTACAGCTTTCAGATTTTTAATGTAAGAAATGTTGAAAGCATGTCGCCTTCTTCTTCTTCTTTTGGTTTGCCACTCAATCAAACTAAATTCTGATCAAATACGTTGACGTTTATAGCACTTTATACACTAGTTTAGTCAATTGTCACATATATGTCGGTGCGGGCATCACTTAGGAATTAGTTTAAATTCGGGCTTCAACCTTACAAAACATTCTGCTAGAGAGGAGCAGCTCATATAACTATGTGGTCTTATTGTATGGTTTGGTGAGGGTACATCGTGCGTTGAGATGAAGCTAAAAATAATTAAAAACATGACCTGAAAGTCATCATCGGAAGAAAATTGTGAGGTCAGCCAGAATTGTCAACTCTAATAAAAACTAGAGGAGGAAAAAAAACAAACAAACAAAAAAAACCAAAAACACACAACACGGGGACAATCGAGGCAGAGAAACGGCAGATGACAGAAGACAAAGCTGGAGCAATCAGGCTGTTTACAGGAAACACTAATGAAAAGCCTCATCAGACCAAGAACGCTGGCGCACACACACACACACACACACACACACACACACACGCCCAAACACAAAGTTACCACATTAAGGACAAAAACATACAGTCACTTAACAGACGTCAGGAATGGAAAACCAAGCTCGTTAACATGATGCATGACCATCATCAATTACGCGTGTAAGTTAAAGTCTTCTGTGGCTACATTTCTCTCTCTCTCTCTCTCTCTCTGTGTGTGTGTGTCTGTTTGTGTCGTATTAAATCGGATGCAGTCTCCTGCGAGCACGCCATGTGTCGCGCGGAGTGACTCATCCTCATCCCCAATCCTTTGCACGCATCCACCAGTGTTCCTGGTGTGTGTGTGTGTGCGTGTGTGTGTGCGCGCGTGCGTGTGTGTGTGTGTGTGGGCGCCTCTGGAAGTGTGTTTTTATGTGCCGTGCAGATGTGTAACTACCTCTGGCGTGCATCCTCCCACCCATCATTCAGCCCCATTCACACATGGTCAACACCACAGGGGCAATGAAAGAGAGTGGGATGGAGGAAGGATGAAGCCGACAGAGAGATGAAGAGAGAAAGAGAGAGAGAGAGAGAAAGAGGAAGGGCTGGCTGAAAGAGGCTTGATGGTAAAATGGCACAGGGGAATCAGAGAGAAAAGAGGGAATAGAGGCTGGCGATGAACAAATGAATGACTAAACCTAATGGCTTTTTTGCACTTGAAGAGGACCTGGTGCCCACACTCAGAAAAAATATTCACAAATTGATTCATCCCAGCTCTCGCACTTAAGGATTAGAAAGTAACCTCCGACTCTTTTCAGAACTCGATTTGAAGAGAAATAACTTTTTCACAGGAATCAAGGTCTGTTTAGCTAGACATTAATGGATGCGCCATTCGCTCCCGCATCTGAATACAAGCGTCTGCGTAGTGCCGCTCCTAATTCACAGCTCTTTCATCTTTTCATTAGCGTTTTTTTCCCCCCTTCTCTTCTGTTTAAAGTGCAGCGACCCATGATCTCAGAGGAACGTTTCAAACGATATTCACATCTACAGACTAAAGGTCTTGCTGTATACTTACATTCCAAATGAAGTGGTTGCCATGGCTACATATACTTAAAGCTGATTTCCAGTCCCTCCTTCCCTCTTCTTTGCTCTCTGTTCTGTATGATGGTGATGTGGTACCAGGAGAAGGAGATTTTTTTTTAAGTTTCCAAAGTATACTAAAAAAAAAACAAACAAAAAAAACACCCCCACTGTTTTAGGATAGACAGTGAGAGTGGGGATATAGTCGAAACAGCAGAAAATAATTGGACTGATAAAGAATAGTTTATTTAAAAAAATGGAAATTGCTTTTAATAGAGAGTAAGTTCATCACTCGAGAGTCAGCTAACTTTAACATAACTTCAGGGAACTAATGATGAAAAAAAATAAGAAAAGATTTGACCACAAAAAAAAAAAAAAAAGGATTTCTGGGCAAAAGTTGGCATATTGAGAAATCCGGTAATTCCGGTTATTTTTAAAGAATAATGTTTGACATTACATCTTTAAGCATTTTCACAATAAAAGCACTTGACTTCTGCTCAGCTGAAAGAGTTAAGTGTATCGATGGTCCTCAAAGTTTGGATATTTTAATTCTGAATAGCTGGAGCTCTTTGTCTAGCAGATGACTGCAAACTTTCCTCTTTGGTGGTGGTTGCAAGTTTACCATTAATCAATAATAAATTAAATGGGACTTGGGGAGGAAAAAAATAATTTATTAGTGTCCCTCTGTTTGATCCTGGTGGATGAAAACAACCATTTCTGTTGGGTTTCCAGAAGAATGCTACAGCAAAGAAGTGAAAATTATCCAATGACTGTCAGAGCACTGGAGAAAAATTGACATTTTAAGGTGAAAGAATGGCCAGACTGACTTTAGTTACCTATTCAGAGCACATATCTGGGGTTTTGGGTTGGTAGTTAATAAATAATGACATAATGGAGTCAGTGGAGTGTGGTTTACTACACCTGAGGTGAGCAACAATTTTAGAAGCTCTTAAAAGAACTGCTTCTTTACACATTAAATGACAAACTGCATTTCAAGTAACCACTTGGTTTAAGCAGCGTCATCTAATGTGCAGACAACAGCAGTTTCTCTAAATTGGAGCGCAAACCTCCAACTGAGAGTTGGGAGTTGATTTAGAGTTGATTGAACACAAATGATCTGCACACTTAAATTCATTCTTTTATGGCACCTAAGTGAACATAAATACTGTTTATATATCGTAGGGATGTATGAATATGTAATTGGTAGTAGTAGGGTGGAAGAGCTCATCCGTCAGACCTGCCAGGTGTCAGGGAACTTTATTATTATTAATTACTCCTGCCTTTTAAAATAACACATTTTCATCAAATGTTTTTGACGCACTGGATACAGAACACCCAAACACAACTAAATATGGATGAAGCACACACACATGAGCCGACTGGTCGCTTCATTAAGTACACCTGTCCAGCTGCGTGTAATCTGAAGGATTTTAGCAGCCACTAATTGGCAGCGAATGAGAGGGTGCATTTAGGCAACTGGAAGTGTGAAAAAAAACAATTGCTGTACGGAAATTTCAGAATTGTGGTGCCATCCCTTTCAGCTAAAAAACAGAAAGTGAAGCCACAATTCACCTAGGCTCACCAAAAATACTAATAATAATAATAAAAAAAAGGACTGGAGAAACTTTGCTTAGTACAAATTTTAGCGGCAGCATTGATTTCATAGAATGCATCCATCTTGTCACACTGGGACCCGTAGCATAAACTGAGCATTGTTTAAACGCGGCAGCCTTCTTGATGACCACGTCTATTCCTTTTTTCTGCTTGTTTCTTTCAGCAGGATAACGTACCATGTCACAAAGCTCAAGTCATCTAAAACTGATTTCTGTTCTTCAGTGAGAGTCGGTGAATCTCAATCCAGCAGCTAAATGCTGCTAATTGTAAGTCAACATCTACGAAGGCCTAAGGAAAATGATCAATATGCAATGAAAATAAAAGTAGTCTCAGTATAAATCCATGGGGAAACCCCCATGTGAGCATAAAACAGGACACCTGACACCACTCAGCACATTGCACTGTTCAGGTATCATTCACCCTTGATCAGTAAAAGGCCATCTGGATCATTTAAGTAAGAGCGCTTTAGTGTTTGCTTGTATATGAAGCCCATTTAAACTTAACACCAACACTTTCATTTGTGACCAGAACAACTTTAACTTCAACTTACCATAAAAAAAATGCCTTTGTACGGTACGTTTTTAAAAATTGATAGAAATGTAAATTGTACTGTGAGGTGAGAGCAAAACAAAGATGATCTAACACAGAAAAATAAAAAAAATAAAAATAAAAAAAAAACAAAAAAAAAACGGTTCTCTGTGTTTTTATCCTGCAGTCAGCATTCTCCACAACCAATTGATTTTGAAAGTTTATAAGTTTATCCAGCTCTGGCTTGCTGAAAGGTTCATTTGTTTTGTGCTAGGTGTGTTACACCACAAACATCCCTACAAAAACAAAATGTTAAAGACAGAAAAAGAAAAAGAAAAGAAAAACACCCAGCATTGCTGTCTGTCAAATCCCTTCCTCTCTTGTTGAGAAAGCAAGATCTGCGTAGGTACGTATGAGTCACGTATTTGTCGGCTCCCTAATATGTTTTTGTTGAGCAATCTCCGAATGCTTTATCAGCAAGTGAGTCAGCTGTTGTCACATAGATTTACATCAAGTGTCATAACCTGTCAAATTCCTTTTGACCGCTAAACAGTTCTGCATGCAAACACAGATAGCAGGAGAGACTAAAACCGGCAGATAAAACCGGATGAAATGTGTTGGGAAAGATTCAAGCGTTTTAACGTCTCTCATCTAATTTGTCCTACTTTTCTAAGAAATTTATCAAGATCAAATCAGTTATTTGGAAGTGTGAAAAAACAGTGAGGCACTTAAATTGGCTTGTGAAAGTAAAACCTCTCAGTTCGGTCTCACTTAGTATGTGAGGTTAAGATATTAAAATCAGCATTCAACTTTTTTCTGAAGGGCCATCTCCATTTTACTTTCAATAGATGAATAAAATCATTAAAACTGATGCACAAATTTGCCCCTTTCAGGACAGATGAGGGGACTCCTTTATATGTTTTGTCTCCCACATGTCATCACTTGCTCTGACTTTGCATTTTCTCCCTTTCGGGCTCATTTCCTGTGCTTTCTGCAGCCGTTCGCTACATGCACACGTACCAGTTTGTGAACTCACACTCAAAGCTCTTAGGTCTCTCAAGTTGTCAAACCCAGTTGGCTAAGATTCCCTCCCTCGCTCTTCAAGAAGTTGTGCTAGACTATTTAAAACCAAATCCAAAAACCATTAAGGCTCTTCAAAGTTTTCTGGCTTTTCCTACACAAGTGACCCAGTTCTTTCAAGTTCTGGCTCTCACACTGATAGACTAACTCTTTCTACAGAGATCAGCTGGCCGGTATTGTGAAACGCTCATAAAGTCATCCTCAGTTTGTTTTTAACGTGTCAATAAATTAAGCTAATGATAATAGGGCTTCTGTTTGCAAGGATACTGAGATCAAAAGTAATCTGTAAAGTTAAACTGTCTCCCTGAACAGCAGTCCTCCACAATAATTCACAGAGAAACAGCCGGAGGGCCTAATGTTTGCTGGATGAGATGCTTAGACTGACTTAATGTTTACTTAGGTTGTGGAAAAGTGAACTGGTTCTATGATGGAGATTTCTGCTGAGACTGACATAACTTTCGTCTCAGCCACATCCATCCACACACTGATATGCAGGTGAGTAAGCAACTTGAATTGTTTGGGAAATCGACATGTAACATGTAGAATCTAACCAATAGCATTCTGTCGCACGTCAGGACTGGGGCTACATAAAGTAAGCAAAACAAGCAAAGGCAATTTCCCACATTAGTTGAGATAAATTCACATTTTCCTCACTTGTTCATGTGTACTTTAATCTCTCTTTGCAACCTTTGGCATCTCTGATAACCGAAATAATCTCCAAATAATTATTTTATTGTACACAGTTACATACCAAGATCAAGATAACTTGAAATGTTTTCTCAAATGACTACAGGTAGCAGTGGAACAAACTACAAAGACCTCAAGCTGGGACTGATGTCTACAATTGAGCTAGATAACATTACTCATCAGACTATTAGAAGGATGTTATCCAGTGACAGTCTTCATGTTTTATATGTTCCCTGAGTTCAACCTACATCGATCAAGAACACTTGTTGCTAGAAAAATCTCTGCAGAAAGTCATAATAGGCAGAGATTATGCCCATACACAACATACAATAGTTGATCTAAAACATACAAGACACCAGGACCTGATGACCGGATTTGGACACCATTATTGTCGACGACACAGGGTTGGCCATAAGTTTTCATACATAGAAAAAAATGTACATTTAATATTGGACGACAGTTTTTATTTTTGTGGGACTCTGTGTAATCGCTGCACGACTTGGACCACTACGTGGTTGATCTGCAACATTTCCAGTTCTCTGAAACTTGCAAATAGGTTTTCCCACAGTGTCGCATGTGATGCTCGTTCCATGTTTTCTGTTAAAGTTTTGTGCAACCATGCGAACCGCGTCCCGATCCAGTCATCAGTATAATTTCAAGTCTTTGCTCTTTTGTCAAACGCATCTTCTTGGGAATCTGAAATACAAATAAAATATACATTTTACATTCTCCTTTGTAAGGAAACTTATGGCCCACCCCGTGTATAAAGTATAAAGTCCACTCATCCAAACAGCACTATAAAGTTTCCACTTTACAAAAAACAATACATTTTTACCAAAGTACATCTGTCAGATGTGTCACAAACTTAAATTCAAGCGTTCTCAGCAGCAGGCAGATTTGTCTAGTCTCTAACGTTCATTAACTGTATTTAGTAATTAATAATAATAGTTGTCTGCAACAGACTGGCGACCTGTGACCCCGCCTCTCACCTGGAAAGTTAGCTGGAGATAGACACCAGCACCTCCTGACCCCACTAGGGACAGAGGTGTTAGAAAATGGATGGATGGATAATAATAGTTGTTTTTAGTCATTTATTAGTGTTTACTTATAAATAGGCCAGATTTCATAGTGCAGAACATTAAAGTTGCCCCTAAAGACCTTCTCTTAATATGTTGCTGTTGTCTCTGTTTTAATTTTTCCTTTCCTTTCAGCTTCTATCCAACAAATCAAGAATGTTGCCGTAATGTTCTTAAAATGTCCATTTAACAAACATAAACAAAGACGCAGCTGTTGACATAAAATACAGACAAATTCACTTTATCTCAAACTTACTTATAAGAACTTTTATATATTTTTTTGTAGAGGCTGAGCATTTTTTAATTTATTTTACCAGCTATGACTCTAAGTCTTTTTGTGATGTAACAAACACCCAAAATAACTCATAAAATAGTGCCTTGAAACAAGGTTAAAAAGGAGACAAACAAAAACAGCACTGTTAGCTGAGACACCCCCACGACCAGCTAGCCAAGAGGTGCCAGATGTTCGTCCTTGATCTATCTCGCTCTCACAAACAAGCAGCGTGTGTGCAGAATAGTCAAACCGTTGGGATGGCCGCTGACTAAAACGCCACAAGTCACCGTTTGAATTGCCTTACAGGGCAGTGTAAGCTTATCTGCGAATCCAGGCAGCCATCACTGACATATCTGGAAATGTTAAACGGCTGTTCTGGTTTCAGATTTCTTCAGTGTATTAAATGGCAAACAAAAGACGGCAGAAAAATCAATGGAGCAATCGTGCATACAGTCAGATTGAGCTGGTCAGTGAAGTGGTCAGAAATACGATACAAGCTGCTGCCTTTTTGAACTCATACAGCTGCTTGTCTGAAATCCTCCAAAGGATTCTGACATCGGATGGGGAACTGTTCAATCCATCACCTGGAAACCAAAAGGCTGGAAAAACTGCAAACCCACAAATACATTTCCATCTGGCCTTCATGCAACAATTTCAAAAATAAGGCTACCGTTTAATGAAAGACATAAAAGGCCCTCCACACTCTGGAACACGGTGGTGGCAGCATCATTCTTTAGAGATGAACGCCACACCCATTTGGATTTTCATTTTTTCACATGTTGAAACCTTTATGCTTTTCACTCCATAGCATAATTGGATGCATTCTGGTTTCCAATAGTTGTGTTGGAAATTGATAAACAGATCAGTGGCTGTAAATGCTTTTGTTTACTCTTGGTTTCTGCAAAGCAAATTAAGATTTAAAAGCCACAAAATTGACAAACTTATTCAACTTCTTACGTGTGTGGAAGTCTGCAACCCTAAACAGAGTAAGTTCTTATTGAGAGACCTTTAATATACAAATGGCGATTGCTGTGTCTTTTTGTGAGGAGGACAACCTTCCCCACTCAGGCTGCCCTCAATCAGTTGACTTGTTTTACAAAAGCTGGAAGCGTGTGGCCACATGCACTCAAAATTGAAATGGCTTTACAAGCCAGATAAGAGAAGAGACGAGAAGGGAGTGTGCCAGCGACAGGAAGAGAAAGTCGAAAAGCAGAGCAAATTGGACCGCTTGTTTCCTCAGAGTGCCTCTGACAGCTCAGTCTGGGTGACTGTGCCACTTTCTCTCTGCTCCTCTACCTCTCTCGCTCTCCCTGATTACCTCTTTGCGGGTGAAGAAGAATGGGGGAGCGGGACGGAGAGGGGGAGGGGGGGGACTAGTTTCCACGGTGATGCCTGATGAAAGAGAACGGGGAAGGTTCTGCTCAGCTGCACACCTCTTCCTTTGCTCTCTCCTTTCCCCCTTTTCATTCTCAAACAGCAGGTCCTCCCTCTCTTCGGCTTCCTCAAAAACCTCTCTCTGTTCGTGTTTCAGTTCTTCTCATTGGCTCTTCTCCTAACATTTAGAAAACATCCTCTCGTTCCATTCAAGTCCCCTGCCTCATCTCTTCTGAGCTGCTATCAGATTAATAAATGCTTGTTCCAGTTGTTAATAAAACTGGGGACCAGTCTACATTACGCTGTTGTACAATGTCACATTTCCAAACGGTGGGAATGAGCCCACATTCTTTAGGGAGTCCAGAGTTGGGAAGATGTCCGCTGTTTCATCCAGCAGCCGGGGGCACTGTCATGAGCCACACTGACTAAAATGCTAATCGAGAATTAGAATGCTATTAAACCAAACTACGGTGCCACAAAGACAAAAAATATCCCGAGGCTATGAGTAGATGAAGTCCCTCTGCACTGGTGTATTTTGTTCACCAGTGCTTGACCTTCACTGTGCTGAATGATTAATGTTCATAGTGTAGCACTAAATCATATTTTTTAGTTAATTCCTTTAAATCATAATTTGCGCTGTTATTTTTTCAATATATTTAAAGTTTAAATTAGTATTTAAATATCCCAGCCTGACCTGATTATAACATTATTTAATCTCATGCAACATTGTGCATATGCTCTGTCTACACTGATGAAGATTCCCCTCGACATTGCATGGAAATTAAAACTTCCCTATTCTCTGATCAAATTGACAATTAATTAACCTCTTGAATGCACACACAAATATGAAATTTCTTTGGCAGTCGGTTGATTAAAAAAACAAAACAAAGTAATGTATTTCCCAGCTACATTCAAGGAAATAGCAACCCACCCTGAAACTGACACAGTTGATCACTTTGAATTTCACAACTTTGATCCCAGTATGTAAATACTTTTCAATATGGGAGAACATCAGAAGCAACGTAAGTACTTAAAAGCCATCACAGATCCTCATATTACAATAAATCTGGATCAATTTTTTGATTTTAAATCCAGATCATATTTTTTTCAGCAACACTACAACATTGCAATATTAGAAACTTGACTTGAATTGACCAAGACTATTAAAAATACAGTGCTACCATGGTTGAAATTAACATTTTCTTTTAATAAAGGTATTTATTTTCAGTTCCTTTTTTTTCTTTAGTCCGTTTAGACGTGGTGTTCCCCATAGGTCGCTCTCAAGCCCTCTGTAATTGATTCCACATTCAGCAGAAACAATATATTTTACAAACTTTTCCAGTTTTACATTCAGGACAATAGAATTTTATGTATGTTTACAAGATGATAAAAGAGTAATGCGTTTTATTTTTACTTTCTTTGTTAAGTATGTTGGTGGCAGCCTGAGCTGCTGCCTTGAGATGCATCCAATCATTTGCCTCGGATTAAAATGTTGCTAGTTACTCTAACAGAGGCTTACATCTCACAGGAATCTCAGTGCTTGTCGACACCTGACTTTGAAGGTAGAGGGGGGAAAAAACTCTCTTAGTATTCTGGCAGTTTGCTAGTGCAAATACTTCTTGGTAATATTAACAGACCTAAAGCGAGAAGTGTTTGCTCTATTTCATGGTCGGACAATAAGAATTTTTTTTTTCTTTTTACTATAAATGTAAAAATCTAGTTTCAACTATGCATTTATGTTTTGTTTTTTTTCCATCTTCCTTTCAGTCATGATCATGGGTCTGGTCGCCATTTAAACCTTTTGTTTTTTAGTGTTCCTAAAACTACCTGGATCATACACATTTCCACATCTCCCTCCACCTCCTACCCAGCAAATGATGAAATGAATTCGCCAGACTATCCCTGCAGCACCACATGAAGCTTAAAGAGCTATTATCTATCTCTCACTAAACCATCCTTGCTCCTCTTCTATCTTCATGCCAGTGCCCCTTGCTGTCAGGTGACACTGAAGCACTCAATTTTTTTAATTGCCTGTTTCTTTATTTTGTTTTTCTTTTCACTGGTGATGGATCCATCACTTTGCTTTTAGAGCTCTTCTTAATCTCCATCACAAGAAAACGTTAGGTTAGGAACAGTGTGGCCCCTGGAGGTTCACTAGAAACTGAGGGCATGCATATCTCATCCATCACTTTTCACCCACTTCCCTTCTCCACCCCTTTCCCCCTGCTTCATTCATGAACATTACAGTTTCTCTTCATTCATGCCCCCCCTCCCTCCCCCACTCCTCCCAATGATGTCTCCCTTGCCCTCATTTTTTTCACACCACCTCAGCACACCTGCAGAGACAACCATTTACTGCTGCAAGAAATTTCACAATGACCACATGCTGTTACCTGGCAAAATAGCTGCACACATTTACAGCCATTAAACATAACAAATCCAGATAAATAATGTCTGCAAGTCTAAGTGATTATCTAAACATACTTGTTATTTGTGGGTATAAAAATACCTCTAACAGCCTTTTTTTCAGGTGTTTTTAAAGAAATACGTCTTTGCAGATTTAGGAAATGCTTATTATACAAAGCTGTTAAGCCAAAAAAAAAAAAAATAAAAAAAATAAAAAAGAAAAGTTGCCACCTGGCATTAACTAAGCGAATAGCAAACAAATATGAGGAATAATTACTGTAAGACTTTATGTTGCAAATCAAATTCAACAACACAGAACCTCCACCAAAGATACCAGTGGTCATGATGTGTTTTACCACATATTGATCATTTGTGTCAAAATTTGGAGCATAAGTCCAATATTGTCAATCTCTTAAGACGTAAGGAGAATAGAATTAAATTTATATATATTTATATATTGAGGAAAAAAATAGATGTGTGGCCCCGATGGGATAGAAAGCCTAAAGATGTAGCATGGCATGGTCAATGTTCTGCAGCGAGTTGTGTAAATGTGAGCAAATGTACATCTACATGTCTCTCTGCATTTCTCGCTGGTGCGTCTGTGCATGTGTGTGCCTGACATTGTGTTGACATTGAATTAACTTTCCGCACAGCTCTAACTCAGCTATGCTCATATGGTGGCTTGGGGATATCCCAAATTTTCTCAATTTATTCATGCAGATACAAGGATGTGCATTTGAATTTATGCATGTGTGTGTATAGGTGTGTGTCAGTGTGAATGTAAATGAGTGTGTTCCTTTAAAGCTTTGTACCTGCACCATCTGGCCATATAATAGCCTTCTTTGCCCCCCAGAATGAGGCGGTTATGCTTGGCAGTGACTTTCATGCTGATCTATGCACGCAAGCATTAATAAGAAAGGGATGGCTCTGGAGAAGCATGCCAAATAGTAAAATATTAAAATCAAACATTTTGCAGAAGAGCAGCAGGACTTAAAAATGTAATCATTTTAGCTGTGAGTCTCAAGAAGTGATAAATTACTACATCTGTCCTTAGAGTAAGTTTATTAAAGTTCAATTTGTTTGCTCTAAAATGTAAACCAATCACTTGATCTTTTGCTGTTATCTTAATTCAGCTCAGTTTATTTAAATGGCATGCTAAGATCTAAATGGTTAGTTGGTGTTAACGACATTCTAAAGTTGAACGAAATTAGAAAGCACAGCAAATTTAAAAATGAAACTCATGTCAGATGTGTAAAATAAAAAAAGAAAGATTTAAAATCCCCATCAACCGAAAGAAAGTCACGTGTCTCCAAGAAGAACGTGAAAACAAAAATGCAGTCAGCATCTACCACGGATTACCACCAATATTGTGACTAAATTAAAAAGAAAAATGTGTGTTTCTCTGCTGGATAAAGACTTATACAATTCTTGATTTGCACACAACACAGAAGGGAAATACCAAGTAGCTGTGAAGTTAGGGAGATTTCTTTCTCGGAAACTTCTAACATCTCAACCTGTCCATTATTGCTTTTTGTGGGGTGGTGCTGTAAATGAAAAAGTATAATTCAGGCAGTTTGAAAATGCAATAAATAAGCATAAATACAGGACAAAAAAAGGTTAAAGTAAAAAAAAAAAAGATACACAACCCAGAAATTCTTTTGCACTTTGTTCCTGCAGATTTTCTTTTGATTTAAGGTGGTTTTGATCATTATGTCTTTAGGGTTTCTAAAAGTTTTTTGACTCAGAAGGCAAACTTTTTTTTCACGGACTTTGGATGTTTTTTTTTTAACTGTCATATATTGAAAGAAAAGTGTATCTATCCCAGATCAAAGGTATAGAAACACCACGGGTTTAAAAATGAGGAAAAAATGTCAGAGTCAAGAGATGCAACCAACAAGAAAACACCACTTCATTATAAATTAAGCGAAGCAACGATGCATTCAGGACGACTCTGGGCATCCCCCTAAAATTTTCCGGGGCCTTTGCTAGGGGACACATATATCCTTTCATACCGCCTTAGAATAGTCCCACAATGAGCTGGAAAATGTTACTGAAGAGACGTAAATCAGATTTTCCTTCCTGCACCTGTTAGTCTTTCTACAGCTTCAAGCCATCAACTAGGTGTATCTTATTCTGAATGTATGAGATATACCAAGGCAAAACAGAGCATAGTTGTGAAGTAAAAGAAAAAATACACAAAGCCTTTAAAATACTTTTTCAGATAAAGATGTAAAATGTGTCATCGGAACATTTTGGTCTGATTTGAGAGGGCCGATGAGCTTAGATCTAAACCAGTCCTTTGTAACTCTGGCTGCAGGTTTAGCGTCGTCTTCAACAGAGTTGAATCTCCACCCCAGTTTTAAATGTTTGCCACATTTACTTCCAGGATTATCCTGGAACCAGTCTGCTAAAGAAAAGTAGAACCCAACATAATACTGCCAACACCATGTTTACATTTTGTTTACTTTTATTTTGGTCTAATTTCACCAGAGTTATCCATATGGTTGGTGTGTCCCCTTCATGTTCTTCTCTAAACTATTTTACAAATATAACATGACTAATAATTGTCCTATCAACAGAATCTCACAAAAAACAAAGACATGTATAAATTTGAGAAAATGGTCATGTCCATCAGTTTAACAGAAAAACAGCAGAGCATGTCCAAGTTTTGACACAGCTCTCATTTTTGTCTCTATTACAAGATTCAGCTGTCTTTCATTACGAAACAAAAACAAATTGCCAGTAAGGTCACTGCCATCAAGCTGCCCGATTTGTCTCAAATCGCTTGTGACATTGACCGCTGTCCTGAGCAACCACTGAAAAGGAGAAATTTGAGCTCCGACCCTCTGACAGAAGATTCAAACTGCCAAAGGCAAGGGCTAAGCGGATTAAAAACTCCCTAAAGCCATCATTTAGTTACACAATAAAACTGTCTTGTTTTCAAATATAACATTGAAGCTTGATGTACGAAGACGATTTGTGACGTTACTCTGATTTAGTGTTTTTACTGGTGAGGCTGTGAATGTGAATTTTGCTCATTTCCCTGTTTTTCCTTGGTCTATCTGCTGTGTTTCTTGATTTTTATAACGTTGTTTGTTCACTGACAATTAAGTAAATGTAGCTGTCCTTGCCCAGTGACAATTTCATGTTGGATAATGCATCTAGATAATATCTATAGACAACTATGCTGCCATGTGCATTCATTTGGTCTAAAAGTGAAAGTTTCTTTGTTGTCTAAATCAGGTTTTTAGACGTTTATAAGCCATTTTAGAAGGCATGGATAGTGATATAGTGGCATAAACTGGAATAAAACTCAGGACTTCTGTTCCACAAGCATTCACTGTTCACCTGTTGAGCTACAAAAGAGTCCAATAGATTTACTGCCCATCCTGTGGAACACCTTTTTAAGCAAATAAAAATGTAACTTTATTCTTAATATGCATTGGAGACATCCTGTCAGTGCTATGAGGGAGATATGAAAGGCATAGATCTGTTGTCAATATGTGAGAGTGAAGTGGTTCTGATAGGAAATCACCGTTCAAGCTCTACCGGAGTCTTTTTTTTTTTTTTTAACAAATTGATATATTTACCAGAATGTCACAATAGTTAGGTTTCTGTTAAAGGCAAGTCAAACCTTTGTGATTTTCTTCTTGAGCATTTAATTATGTATAGTTTTATTTCCACTTGGCTTCTTTGGATTAAATAAACAAATAATAAAAATACATTTAAGTATGTGGTTGTAATGAAACAACGGTTCCAGGACACCAACACTTTTAGAAATACAAAATAAAAGGCAATGTGTTACAACTTCCTGTGTTGGTATGCTGTGTTCAACAGTTGTTTGCTCCATTCACACCAATGTCATGCAGCTAACGATCTGTTAGGAGGGAAAGCTTAAAATAAATAAATAAAAGAAACATGCAGATAGATCCACGTCCCGTTTTAGTTATGCTTCTGGCCAATGACACTCCTGTCTCAGTCCTGATGAAAGCCATCTTTAACTGCCGGGAAGGGATTTCCAAGGTCCTGATAACAGGCTGAGCTCGCGTTCGAGAAGACGAAATAACACCGACTCTCTTCTGGTATCGCAATGTACGGGAAAAGGAGTCTGCTAGAGCTGAGAGCTGCACATGAACGCACCGACATGCCCATGCACACGCGCACACAGAAAGAGAGAGAGAAAGAGAGAGAGAGAGAGAGAGAGAGAGAGAGAGAGAGAGAGAGAGAGAGAGAGAGACAGCTTGGACCGCGAGACAGCCAGCCAGCCAGCAGCCAGTCAGTTAGACTGATCACGTACCTTCCAGACAGCAGGTTCGCCAGAGGCCGGAGTGCGTCATCACCTCCTCGTTCTTGCGGCTAGTGTCGTTGTCGCCGCTGCTCTTCGCGCGGCAGACCCCGCGCGAGTACAGCCAGTAGTCCGTGCCGACGGCGATGGTCATGAGGCTGAAGGCGGCGAACGCGCCCACCGTCGTCACGAGCATCTGGACGCCGCGGTCACACATCAGCATCTTCATATAGGCGGCTCCTTGGGTGCCTTATTCCTTCTCTCCCCCACTTCTTCTTCTTTTTATAGGTTCACCCTTTTATTTTCCCAATTTCGAGACTTGAAGAGTCAAAGACAGGAGCAGGGACAGGCACTTGAAAACTGAAAAATTATTAAATATTTGGCGAGCATATGGAGGAAAATAGCAGCTTCGGGAAGGTGGGAGGCTGGATGAAGCGACCACCGGTTGTCCCCAACAGCTCGACACTGCCCACACTCACTCAGAGCGGAGGGTGATGCCACATCCCGCCTCTCCTGGCTTCATATGTCCCAGTTAATATTTTTAAGCCTTCTTTATTTCTGTCGCTCGTCTTCCTAAATAACTCACCTCTCTAGGACAAAACGCCTGTTTTCTAGACTGTTTTCGCCCCTATCTCACCTCTGGGTTTCCTCCTTCGACCATGTCGCTTTAAGCAGAACAAAATCCCATTCCTTAGATGAGGACGACCTGTAGGCTATCCATGGTGGGTTTATTGAGTCGTCGACATATTTTTTTTCCCCTCTTCCATGTCAAAAGCCACCACAAGTCGTCCAAACTCGCGTATACAAAACGTTTAGTGTTAGACACCAAGAAATCATCGACTGTCCAGGATGCAGGCTACTTAGATGAAAAACGAATAAAACGCCATTCAAGTTGGACTGGTCTGTAACAAGCCTGAGCCAGTTGTGCCCGTTGGTACAAATGGAAAAAAGAGAAAAGAAGAAGAAGAAAAAAAAGATAGCGGTTGCCTCCCCCTTGTCCTCCTCCTCCTCTTCATCCCCATCCTCCTCCTCCTCCTCTCTGTCCAACCAACTCAAACTAAAATTAACCGCGCGTGCCTCCAAACTCCGCCCGCGGCAGCACTGATCGACGCGGATTGGGCGCGTGGAAAAGCAGCGCATGCCAAGAGCCAATCGCAAAGCTCCGTTCTGCTTTGGGTCCCGCCCACCACCGAAACTCTGGCTGTATAAGAGGCGTGAAGGTCCGCCTGCTACAGAGCTCTCAAGAGAAGATATATCTGGATTACAACACAAACATTTTCACAACACAGCCAGAATGGATTGAGCTCCGTTATATGTGGAGGTTCCGAAAGGGTGTAAATTAAATAATTATCTAGTCAGCAATTTAAATGTGCCACTAACTAAACTTCAAAATAAATACATTTTCATATACAAATAGAGAAAATTATGTTTTCAGGGCCTGTGTGTCGGCCAGAAGAAATGCGTTTTTTGTGGCTACATGAACAAATGCAGGGGTCTAGGGGAAATTCAGAGTGGTTATGGAGAGGTACTTTTTGTCAGCCTCAAATCATCTGATGACTCAATGGGAATTCTAGGGGACAGCACCCAGGACTGGGGACCTGATCAGGTGGTGGAAAGAGCCCTTTGAGACACTCCTCAATGTGGGGGAAGACTCCGGACCGCAGGGAACAAGCAAGTCCATCAATGGGGCAGAGGTTGCTGATGCCTTTAAAACATTGCCCAGCTGAAAATGACAGGAGTAGATGAAACTTTTCCCAAAACTCTGACTGCAATGGACTTTGATGGGTGGTTATCATTGACATCTCTTCAACATGGCAGGGATCGCTAGTAGTACACTTGTGGTGTGACAGACTTTGTTCCCAATATCAAAGATTGGGGATCAAGGAATGATTTCCAGATGTTCCGCTTTTTAACCATTATGGGAAAATCCACTATAAGGTGTTGAAAGTGAACCCCTGACCCAACATCTAAAATTCAGATCCAGGCCATGCAACAGTGGGCAGGATCTTTACTCTGACAGTTGGTGAGGGGAAAATGAGAGTTTGGGTTTTCTGATTTTACAGATATAGAGAAATCTTACTTACGAATGTGTTCCCTAAACCATTTCATGGAGGTGCTGCAGGAATATCGGGCTTCAGGGATGCTTTTGAGTCCTTGTGCAACCAAAGCAGCAGATCTATTGGGTTCTACTCACAATGATGTGAGTGCAGCAACCGGAGGTCTGTGTTGTTACATGGGACAATCTGAGAAGAGTTCTAGAGTAGCTTAGGCACGAAATTGACGAAATGTAAATGCCTGATTTTACATTTATTGGTTTGATCACTCATTTAATTATTAACACGACTCAACTATTGTAAATAGATGCATTAATGTATTCATTGTGACAACTCTGAAACTATTTATCGATTATATTTTGGATTTTTTTGTGTCTTTCCTAAAGGGTTCAGGGTGATGTGGATGCCCATGCTGTGGATTCAACGCACCTCTGGAGCTATCCCTGGTCCTGATTTCAAACTGCGCTCACCACCCTTTCACTTCTCTGTCCTCCTCCTCCTCCCCTTCCTCCTCCTCCCTCTCTCTCTCTCGCATCCTCCCAGCAGCCCCTGCACCGCACTGATTAGCTACAAGAGAGGGGGAGTGAGAGATTGGCAAGCGATGCGTGGAGAATCGCGCCAGAGAGAGAAGCAGAGACGCCACTTAAAGAGCCACAGACCGTTTTTAATGACTTCACTCCAGCGAGGCCGCATCACCGTATACCAAAAAAAACAAAAACAAAAAAAAAAGACGTACGGCACAGCAAAACTCATAATTTTAAGTACACTTCAGAAGGTTTTCGAGTTCATGACTCCATTTGAGTTTTGCTTTTAAGTCGGCCCAACTTGGATTTCTATGAAAATTCAGATTTTAGCTTTAAGAATTTTGAAGCAAGTTTTCATTTGTTTGTTTTTTATCATGTGAAGGTAGCAGTGGCTTTAAAAAATGTATTTTTAAAACAATGCACATACAGTAAATAAAGCAACGGTAGCAGATCAGTGAAGAGCAGCAAATTACCCCATCACTCAAACTGAAGTGTTTACAAAACCAGTTTGACACACAACCACACCCCTCCACAACTTGGCTCCACCAGACTAGCGGCAGCAGCGACTAGTAAACGCCTGGTGGATCTGCACGTTTACTGACTTTTACTGTAAACAAACAGCTTCTCAGTCCAACGCTCCTAAGAAGGGCTCCTCCATTTTCTTTTAAACATTTACGTAGTTAATTCATTGAGCTATAAGAAGCCACCATGTGCCTGGAACGTACAGAACACACTCTTCACCCCTACGATTAAGAAAAGGTAAAAAAACAAAACAAAAAAGAAAAATGTATTTTGGAAAAACGTTTACTGAAGTTCTGGGTAGATGATTATAACATCTGATTTAATATTTTCAAATGTTGTCATCAGACAGCCAAAAATATAAAGTTATGTGCAAATTCTGATTTATACAAAAAAAAAAAAAAAAAAAAAAGGTGTAAGAATGAATGGTTAGGCTTAGAGCCCACAGCTCTGTGTTTGGTGTAATTTCTGATTAAATTGTGTTTTTTTCTTCATTCAGTGAAGTTACTCAGAGTAGATTACAGTAGCAGTACTTCATAGTCATGATATATCGCTTCCCCTGCAAAAAAAAGTTATTACACCTCTCTGGTCACATTAAACAGATTGGTTTATTTAATGATCACTGCACTCTGTATTCCTCAAGCAGACTAGAAGTCTGCAGTCACCTAAAGTGTCCTTTCCTTGCCCTTCCTCTCTTTTTCTCGTCATCCCCACTACTCCTGTGCACCCAGTTATTCCAAGTCATTCGCAGAAGGAGGAAGACAGACAGAGACGGAGGCGGCCGTCGAAAGGAGGAGGAGAAGGAGGAGGAAGACGGTGTGGTTTCTGCTCAGTGAACTGGAACCCTTCCTCGCCTCTGGCCAATCTCGGGGAGACGGAAAGGAGGGGAGGACGGAGGAGCGAAAGTTAGAGGAACCTGACAAGCTTGCAGGAATTAGTGAACAAACAACAAACTCTGTTGAAGAAGGGAAGATAAAAAAAAGAAGAGGAAGAAGTGAAGGGTGTCTGACGGATAGAGGACGTTGATGAATCTGTTGCGAGCATTAGGCATGTGCAGATGTGTTTCTTTGGGTTTGTGTGTCTTTTGGCAGATGGAGCAGTCTTCAGGGCAGAAGGGGACATATGGCGATGTGGAATGATGCTGGCATGATGCTCGTATGTCAGAGAAGTGATTTATGCAGTCTCTGCAGACAGAGACCCCCCGGAATAGGTCAGGGAGCATGAGCATTGTATTGGTTTGTGTTTTTTTATGAAGGTAAGGTACATTTTATGACCTTGTGGTAACAAAAAAACAAACAAACAAAAAAACCCGTCAACAGCTATTTTGCTGGAGTTAACTGGAAATAAGGACAAATAATCCAGAAAAGGTTATAAAAAGATCCACAGACATCAACGTGTCTTATGTCTTTTCCAGATACATGTTTATTGACAACGAGAAACTTAACAAATGCATCATATTTATCTTCCTTATGCCAATCCCCAACATTCATTCCCTGCTCCCAAGAATGAAATCCAAAATCCCGCTTCTTTCCCCCTTGCACATCTAACAGCAATTTCTGGTTTGACGGTGCTTCCAATTTTTTGATTTTGGTGATTCTGTCTTTACGCTAGCTGGAGTCAAGCTGCTGCTTCCTGGTGACCTGGCTCTCACCCCATTTTCACAGGAAAGCTCACAGCTTTCTTCACATTTATAAAACAAGAAAACTTTCCATTCTGTATCTACAGTCTCCAGAAAACCTAAGTACATTTTCTGCTATTAAATCTAGTACATTTGTAAGCTATCTCAATGACTTAACATCCCAATTACCATCCATTGAATTTTCAGGTTTTAACTGGACAAAACGTCACAAAATCCAAACAACAGGGACGCTGTTAGGGTTTAAAAATAATAGTAAAACCAGAGAACCGGACATTAAGACCTTCAGTGATGGAAACTTTTTTTCTGTGCGTGTAATTGAATGAAAAGCAGCGAGAGCGGCTCAATAAGAGCGAGGTGACGTAACGCGTTCAATTGGGTGAAAGTGTGTCTAATATGTTTGCTTAACGGCAGTGACAGTAGTGCTGCAAAAGTCACAGAGAGAGAGAGACATAGGGAAAGGAGAGGGCAAGCAAATAAGACGGTGTGAAATAAATCCAATAAGCTCCACTGTCATGCTCCCCTCTTGAGCACTTTTAAGATGCAGTAAATGAAATAAATTAGAGGTTCGTTTAGATCAGCCGTACTTGTGCAAGAAAGAAACTCCAATTCAGACATTTTGCTCAGATTTCACTAAAACCCAGATATTTTTTCCTGAAAGTGGTATATTTTAGACTTTGCAGTGTGATCGTGGAATGAATGGTTACAATCTCTAAAACGGTGTTATTACATCGCTTTTGATCAGAGGAATTTGCAAAACCTATTTGTTACAAAGATGCTTCTTTTGACATATTCTGCAGCCTGGTCAGGGTTTTGGATTGAATTAGGTGAAAATAAATATGCTACAACTCTCAAGATTATTTGTTGGTAATATATGAATAATCATGCTTTCTGGGGTTGTCTTGGGTGGCAAATCAATAATTAATAAATCCCTGGAGCGCAAAACAATACAACACAAATTCTACACCATTAATATTTCGGAAGCGATCTCAAAAATTCACAATAAAAGTGGAGAATACACAAACCACCCAGAAATCCTAGATATATAAGTAGAAAATATTTGCAACCAAAGAAATATGGCGGACTTTAGATGAATTTTTTTTTTTACAGCACTTTCTTTTTCATCCATGTTAAATGTGGAAAGGTCGGTTGCTATATCTTTTATTATGTGAAAACAAACAGCAATTAGTACAGTGGAAAAACAAAAAGTGAACAATTATGAAATTATCTTTACCAGCAATAAAGCTCAGCTATAATTTTCATAAGTTTCTCACTTCGTCTTGTAGAAATGTCGTCCTTGCACCGTATTATTATCGCCATTACCCATTTAAAAATCATTTTATGGATTAAACAAAACACAGTCAGTGAGGTTTTTTTTTCTTTCTCCAATGTAATTTATTATTTTACAGCCTCCCCCAACATGACAACACATATTTTCCTATCATTTAACTGTGTCACAAAACACACTCTCTTAAAGTAACTCTTCTGAAAAGTCATCTTCAGGTGCAGGACTCAAATGTAACCGTGACTAAAAATCCAAGCAGAATTTGAAACATGGCCACCAACTTAGCGATACCTAATCAGAAGTGGATTTCAACGGTGAGCGGCCTTATGGAGAGGGGAAAAGAAAGATACACCAGCATAGGTCAGAACAAAACGAAGAAACCTGCAAATAATAATAATAATTATAAAACCTGCAGAGAGGGAGAAAGGTCAGGGAAAAGTAGAAGAGGAGAAAGCAGGAAGAGAAGAAGGAAGGAGGAATAAAAAAAAGGGTTCAAACAAACAAACAAAAAGACAAATTGAAAGGTTAGATCAGAGGAAAGGTCTGGAAAACAGAAGAGAGAAGGAGATACAGAGAAAATCCAGGCCAAAGCAGCCAATGGACAGAGCTCTTGTGGCTGGGAATCAAACTCATGTTCTGCATAAAAATCCCATTGAAGCGCACCAGTTCCCCCCCCCCCCACATAAACACAAATTGAGAAATGGAAGACTCTTCCTTCAACGCATCCAGAAACAGATTATATGTACAAGTAAAGCCGGGCATAGTCCTTTTACATCTGTGAATAAGTAGCATAATAATCATATCATAGATTCAGCAACACAAATTATTATATCTATTCTTCTTATAAAGCATTTATTGCACACCTATGTCTAATAAGGAATAAATCCATGTTGTATGGAACAAGATAATAGAAAGTTCATCACATGCATACATAGTGTACTTCTAGTAATCAAACATCCCCAAGAACTGGTTGATTGTTTTTAGCTTTCGGATTCAGACTCGCTTTGCTTCATTTGTCCAGTTTTACGCTTTTATTAAAGAAACAAACAGAGGAGTGATCTGATTCGTACTTAGTAAGTCCACTGAGCCGGTGGCAAGAATAAATATTACGTTGTGAGGGTTACTGAAGAGAACTTAGGGGTCTTGATGTTGGTAGATATTTACACATTACAATAGAACAAAATATACAGCCGAATGCTTGTAAAAGGTCACTGCATGTGTCTGACGGTATTTTACACGTACGACATCCAAGCGAAACAAATGTAGGCTTAAATCGTCTAAAAGACGAGACACTGTGACGGTGTGTGTGCAATGACGGCACGTGGTTTTTATAATGCACACAACTGGAAACGGTTTGTGTTGAATTGAAAAAAAAAATCTCATTTTTCAGCTCTCTGCTTTCACCAAACAAATACTTTAATCTAGGATCAGACTCTCTGGTTCCTTTTGTTTTGCTTTCGTTTGTTAGATGGCATAATGTTAAAAAACAAAAATCAGATTTGCAAATAGAAATAGGACTTAAATTTTTAGTATGGTTTCTAATGCAATGTTCCTTCTTTTAACAAAGTCAGGCAGTTTGGCAGTAGATACACATGTAGTGCCTTGCAAGTACTTGAATAGGACTTGGCCAACACAAAGGTGTACATAACTGTGAAGCTTAGAAAAAAAATTAAATAAAAAGATTGCATGGTTTTCCTACATTTTCAAAAACAAAATCTGAAAAACAGTGCATGCATTTGAATTTATTTTAATCCAATACTCCAAAATAAAATCCAAGGCAACCAAGGGGCTTCAGAAAACTTTCGATTTAATTTAATCCGTTTTCAATTCTCTTAGAAGGCCTCGGCGGTTTGCTAGAGAAAACGGGGTGAACAAGGAACACTGATTATTTGGCATTCATGGAAGAGAAGAGAGAAGGAAGACATAAGGTGTCCCTTTTCCGGTTTTCCACAATCCATGCAGGAGTTTAAACTTCACTCAAATGTCAGAATAGCCCAGAAAAAGTCCAGACTCAAATCCAATTGAAAATGTGAGGTAGCATCTAAAAATTGACACTTACATGCATATCCTCTCTCCACTCATTCAGTCTGACCAGGATTCAGTTTTTGAAAAGAAAAGGAGGACAACCTCCATGTTTAAAGAATCAGCCGCAAGATGATCTCCTACTGACAATTTATCAAGACAACTGGCAGTGAAAATCCACGCCACATTTTTTTGAAAAGATTTTTTTTTATCTTTAAAACATTTGAAAAACCACGTATGCATTTTCATCCGCCTCACAATAACACACAACTTTGTGTTGGCCTATCCCATAAAATCCTGATAAAATGTGCAAAATCTCAAGGGGTATGCACACTTTTGCAAGGCGCAGTATGCTTACATCAAAAAAATAAAATAAAATAATAATAATAATAATAATAATAATAATAATAATAATAATAATAATAATAATAATAATAATAATAAAAATCAATACAGATTATTAAATGTATTGGAGAACGCGAAAAAAGAAAGAAAAAAAAAAGGCAGCAATGCTGCTCGTATTGCCGTTTGCAAAATTACTCACGCGGATGCTGTCAAAGCATCTCACAATTTCTGACGTCTGCTGCGTCGCTCGAGCTTCCGGTTCACGACAAACCCGGCTGCGGCCGAGGCCTCGGCCGAAGAACGATTTACATCCGGCAAGACGAACGATCAAATAAATGCGGGCATGGTTTGGGGAACGGCTGTAGACTAGAGATAAGCGATACCGCATTCAACAGGGCGAATATGAAACCGGGTGAGAGACATTTGAGTTGTTGCCTGATGGGTAAAATATTAATGCATTCACGATGCCAATCTGGAAGGATGATTTCAGGGAAAGCCTGGGAACGGCAGCAAAAACGACTGTCAACAGTAACGCTTAAAAACATGGATGAGTCTTTCAGTAGATACAAAGTCGACCACTGTACATTTATTTATACAAAGACATGAAAACATACAAAACTTTACATAGCTACCTGAACATCATGGCACATTAGTTACGCTGTGGTTAAGACCTGGTAATTTGGATAGTAATAATAATAATAATAATTTGGATGAATAATGAGGAAAAATTGAATGAACGAATTAAATAAAACCAGCACTTTTAATTGTTATGTTTAAATAATGAGGCCTAACTCAAGGAAATGATTTTTCATCTTGCAGTCAACGTAAAATGAATATATGAAAAGGTGGCAATCAGAACTGGATCAGTAGTAGAAGTGCTCATTCTGGGTTTGATCGGATTTCGTTTGGAGAGATTGGAATCTCTTCATCTCGTTTTCAAATCTCCAGGTCTAGTTATTAACTCAAACCTAAGTAACACCTAAAAGAAAAGAACAAAAAAATCATTTGGTGAACACACACAAAATAACAATTTTTGTCGTCTTTTTAAAAAAAAATTTGCCTCAATTTTGCGCTAAAACCTTATTTTCTACCTCTCTGTGTTGTATGTTCAAGTCCATTCTAGGGTGTTCAATTAATTGGGAGCCACGTATTCGGCGTTGGTGTAGGAGAAGCCGAGGAACTCGTCCTGGTCCAGGTTCATGATGACGAGCTTGTCCGTGGGCGTCAGGTCCACGGCCATCTTGGTGAACTCCTTGTCAAAGTTGCAGGTGTCCCGGCGGTTTCTCTGCGAGTGGGTTTTGAAAGTTGTGGGTGGTGCAGCGATGGAGGAAGTGGAGAGACAATAGCGTAAAGAATAAAAAATAAAAATGGAGACATTTTCGGAGAGGCATGGAATGAAATGTATGAGAAGAAGAGAGCAAAGTGCCGTTAAACAACTCAGAGTGAATTATTAGCTTATCAGTCAATTAAATTTTAATTGTATAGCACCTTTCAGCAACAAGGTATTACAAAGTGCTTTGCATCTTGAAAAAAGCAAACTTAAATTGCAGAGCAGATGATTAGCATCTCAAAAGCTTAAATAACACCCGAACTATGACCCCAAATCCCAGGGATGTTGAAAAGGAGGCTTTTTGGATGCAGTCCAGGAGGAAGTTCAGACTCTTGTATTGATCGTAACGGGAACTGATCATTTCCCTGACTCTAACATATCTCCATCCAGGTTTTTAACCACACGGTGAGACAGAGATTTAAAGAAGAGTGGAAAATGTAGTTGATTAGCCAACTGAAGGCTTCGACCAGTCGACTTAACATCAAAGTGCAACGTAAAGAAATAGTTTGTCCTTTTGTGACCAAGTTTCTTGAGTTATTTTGCTCTTCTTTTCGATCCAGTACCACCAGTCATTTAGAACACTAAATGTTTCATTTGATCAGATTATTAATAAAACTGCAGACTTTATTGCATCTTAAATCTAAGAGAGTTTTTTTTTTTTTAGCTGCCACTGCAGTGAAAGCACCATTTTACCACCGGACAAAACGAGATGTTTGTAAAGCCTGATAAGGTTCAATCCTTAGGCTATCTGGGGATTTCATCTCACAAGCGAACAAAAATGTATGCGTTTATCTTGCTTGATGTCGTAATGCGCTTTCAGCCAAAACCGAAAGTCCTGAGCTGAGTCAGAAAGTTTTCAAAGCACGAATCGATGAAATTACACACCGAGATATAACCAAGAGCGAGAAAAACAGATTGCCGGTCCTGTAAAAGTCACAAAAGCAGCTTGGTGTCTTAGATATAGGAGAAAACCTCTAGGTGTGAATCGGTGTTTGACATCAGGGTGCGAGAGAAAACATTGTTCAGCCGTGGGTTTTAATACAAGCAGCACGGCTCTCCACCGGACTCGTCTGGGCCGGCACAAGTCGTCTGTCAGTTTGCGCCCTGAAGGAGTTTTCTATTGCTTATATTTCTAAGCAATGGGGAGTGGAAATGGAAAAGCTCAGAAAAAATGTCTGAAATTAGCCTTATGATTCAAGGTTATGGTTAGTAGTTCACACTTTTAGTAATGAACTGAGACCCAAGTTTGATCATCCACGCTGTACATGTTGTCGTAAATCGTTTTTCCAGTTTTTTGTTATTTTTTTTACAGTTTATTTTCTCAGCACCGAGAGAGCGATTCGCATAATTTCAAAAACAGCCAATTGTGGTTTATCTACTTTATTCTACATTATTTCGAGCATAAAAATACTTTGTCTCACAAACACACACACATTGGGCCACATCTTAATATTTTATTCATATTTATGAAACATTTATAAATGAAATTTATGTTATGAACTTAAAATGAGCAAAATTCCCGCATTGCCAATATGAGTCGATTGTACAGACGGCTAATTGTCTCAGTGGTACCAGCATAAAAGCTTCACAACATTGTGCATCAACGCAACATAAAGTGCTTCTAAAGAAATTCTCATAACTGCATGTATTTCCAGGAAATGGATCCATGACCTCCTTTGTTTATGATAGTAAAACATTATACCAAATAAATCCAACCTAACGCAATATAGTACAACGTTCTTCAGTCATGTTAAACTTCTTCATGTGTCATTACATTTTCACAAATACAAACGTGGTGGATTTGCGTTGAGCACAGTCAGAGTAGAAGGTGCAGATGCATCTCTGAGTCTTTTTCTTCAAAAAAAAACCAAAACAAAAAACAAAACACAAAAAAACAAAATACTGTTTGTATCCAAAGGTAACAGAAGAATCTTTTGACTTTAGAAACCATTGATTTAAAGGTGGCACCTGGATTTTGTGCTATCCTCTCAAAACTAAAGCATTCAGAAGCTGATTATAGGACAAATACGTGTACATAAGGGGGGAATCCCACGTACAAAAGATCACAAAATGTAAATACTGAGAGCAATATGAGAACATGAGAGAATTTCCAAGGCAACACACTGTAAATCAAGAGAGGAGAGAGAAAAGAGAGAGAAAAACACTCGAGAGACAGTAGACAACTGTGACTCAGAGGGAAACATGTTTGTTTAGCAATAGTAGCAGAAGGGTTCTCCTGGACAAGAAAGTGTCATTGCACATTTCGCCTCAGTAGGCATGTGGTGTAGAAAAAAAAAAAAAAAAAAGAAAACGGCTGTTAGAAATGGACAGGGGAGGGGCAGAGCGTTCTGAATGCAGTGGATAAAAACTGCATTCATTTTCAAACACACCAGAGCTGTCATCCTGTCATAACTGCAGCTCACAGGGGTTGAATACGCTACCAAGGAGACGGTGGCTCTACTCTCTGTGTGGAGGGAACAGGGAAAGCCACACTCAGGAAATTTGTCTTAGTCCATTTCCAATATGGACATTATCTGACTTCATAGTTGATAGCGCTATATACATACATACATATATATATATATAGTTTCAGTGCTCAATCTAGACATTCTACATCTGAACCCCTCTAAAAGAACTTTCCAATTTCTGAGGATATAAAAGATGAGTTGGTATCTGTTGGCCATCCAGCAACCCTGAGGGCAGTCTGGATCACTTGCTACGATCTCCTCCGTTCTTTGCTGATGTCTGATCAGCTTCTAAAGGTACTTTGTGCACTAATTTGACATTAACCCTCCTGTTAATGTTCATTTCTGAGGTACAGTAATAATGTTCGTGGGTCAATTTGACCCGGGGAGTGTTTAATCATGCTATAGTGTCAGAAACCAAAAAGTTCTTCCAAAACATTTTTGTATCTGATTATTAAATCCAATACTAACCATTTCAATCAATATTTGTGCAGTGATTTTTATTATTATTTTTTTTTCTCAGAAATTAAGGATCAATGAAGACAACCTACTCATTTACTCATTCGGATATAAAAATAGAATTTACATTTTTTATGTCCACTGAAAAAAACCCTAGACACAAAAAAACAATAATTTCCTTAAAATTGATCTTTGGTAAATTTTTTTATATTACATTTAGATTTTTTTTTTTTTTTTTTCAATGGGTGATCTTTATAATTAAACTTGAGACACACATACTGTTCAGGGTCAAATTGAGCCGCTGATTAAAATCCAGATAAATGAGTCAGGCAGAGAGTATTTTTGTTTTCCTCCACTTCTGCTGAGTGTCACTCAGTGTGGGTGGAGTTTGTCCACGAGAACAGAAAAAGATCCTGTCAAAAGTTGTATGGACACTGTGCTTTCTCGCAGTTTCCCAGTGAAGTAAAGAGAATAGTGAAAAAGTGGGTTCGTATGCGTGCACATGTGCATGCATGTGTGTGTGTGTGTGTGTGGTGAAATATGGTTCATAGCTGCAAGGAAACATGTAGAATTGGACTTTTTTTTAATATCTTTTATGCACTTCAACTTGACTGCTAGGTCAAATTGACCTGAACAGTATCTATGTAAAAACATAACAGGAGGGTTAAGCAGACGGAGGTGATGCTGAACTGTTAAGGTGTGCTTGTAAATCCAGGAAGCAATTAAAGAAGGATCTGGACCTCAATCCTGACAGAACATTTGCTGTGTTTTGTTACTGAAGCAGCGGGTGTTTTGTTCAGCTACAGGGAGACATGAGAGGGGACAACACTTTGGGGAACGACGCCAACAGAAACTAATTAAGCCACAGCTGTGGTTCATTTCTAATTAGTTTCTCCCTCTTTCATGCAGCAGCAGCAGCGAGCTGGGACCTGGTCGGAGCACAACAGCCGACGGGCCCGTCGGGCCGCGTTCGCTGCCAGGCTTCCTGCGTCGTGCGTTTCCTTTCAAAACGGAACGACTTGCTGACAGAATGCATCGTTCACTGCATGTTTCAACAGTTACACTGTCGACTCCACACTACCACAGACATTTTAAAGAACTTTTCGTGTATTCGTGGCTGGATGTCAGCAAAGGTTTGATAATTGTTGAACTGATGTTCTGGTAAAGGTAGTTTATTCTGTCCTGACACAGCAGGACACTGTTTAAGCTTCTTCCATGCACTGTACAAAACATTAATTTGTTTTTTGTTTTCATTTTCCCACTAGCTAATTAAGAGCTCTACACTTCTCTCAGTTTAATTCGAAGAACTTGTAGTGTCTCTGTTTTATAAATCAAATATCAAATAATGGAATAGTGTAAGAAATACTTTTTTTAATTTCTACTTGTAATAACAGGACTACTATATTATGTTTCCCCTCTATATATTATTCCCTTTCACGACCTGAGAATCTCAAGATGTTGTGTAGCGTCTCTTTTGTTTTTACGAGTTGTAGAAATTACAGTCTCACCGTTTTCTGTCATCACAACAGAAAAGCACACAGAGTACAGAGTGCTAATGTCTTGGTCAGTATCTTTTTTTTTTTTTTTCAGGTTTTACTGTCTTACTGGCTCCTAAGTTTTTTTTCTCAAATCAGAATGGTAACATGCACATTGGCAAAAACCTGGGTGCATTTAAATCTCACTGTTCCAGTCATGTAGATGAAGCCAGCTGGAAATGCTAAGTGCTGCATGGACTAGTCAGTACTCATTCCTCATGGTAGCAGTTGAAGTTGTTAATCATCCGATGGGTGATGAACAACTCGCATGGTTATAAGTATGTCTCCACCAAATTTCCCAAGCAGACTATTTTGCACGTTCATATACCAACCATGCATGTACATGTACATATTAGCACATACAGCTGCCAGCAATGCAGACTGGATCGTAATGTGCTCCATTTCAGCCTGCTTCAGTTGCAGTTATTGCTGAGAGGCACCGAAAAGAGAGAGAAAGAGAGAAAAAGAGAGAGAGAAAACAAAAAACAAAATCAGCATCGGACAGATGGTGAGATGAATATCAGAGGCCTTCGGTGTTGATGCACAGATAGAAAAACTCAGAGTAAACAGTAGCAAGACAGTTAAACACAAGTAGCTTTCACATTGCTATGCCTTTTGGAAGTAGTGGCTTTAATGGAGGAACTGCCACTCTCTACTTTCCTTCCTTCTCCTCCTCCTCCTTCCCTCGCTCCCTCCACCTCTCTCTCTCCGCCAGTCCACGTCTTTTACGTGACGAGAGGATTAGCGGGAGACGCCGTCCGCCGAGGATGCGGGCAGAGAGTGGGAGGGACAGAGGAGAGGGGAGGTGAAGTGGGAAGGAGAGGAGGGCGAAGAAAAAAAAAAAAAAAAAAAGGCGGTATCGAACGCTGACCTGTTTCGGGCTGATAAGCAGCTGCTGCTTTGTGCTAAAGCCACTGGCTTTAATTTGGGGGCCGCAACATTTGGAATTAATTATCACACAATACAGCAGCTCTGCGCCTCACAGTGTACGCCGAATATTACATCCAACCCGATGCAAACTTTATGCAGCTTATGTGCTGTAATTTACTGTTGCAGAGGACTCCCTCCTGCTTTATAATGAACCTGGATGAAATACATATGCTAGTATGTAGCTTAAGATTGTGGGTTCTGTGCTGTGTTCAAGAGTAACAACTAAATTTAATAAGCGCATGAAGTAAGTAAGTAAACCACGTTTCATAGTCGCATTGACTTTGTATTTCATATTAATAAGAAGGACCGATGTTCCCAACACTGTGGAAAAATTGCAATGTCATGCATAAAATGCAAACGCACGGCATGTCTTGCCAATGTGTTTCTCCTTGACCACTTCACTTTCTCCACTGGTTCATGTGGGCTGTCAGTCAGCTGTGTATCATGATCCAGTTGCCACTAGAGACACAACTTGACCACCAAAAGGAGACAATATTAACGAGTTTAGGTCTCTGGAAGTACCAGGCCTTGTTGAGTTCAGTGCGACTCCATCTTAAAGCAATCATTTGCTAACATTTCTATCAGCAAACTACCCAGCTAGTAGACTGGCTAACATGTGATAATTATGCTTTCCAGTCTAAAGCTAACACTCTACAATGAAGGATGCTCTGACTTTGGAAGCAATAGTTTAATTTCATCTCTGTATATGTGTGTAAACAAAAAAAAATTATAAATAATGCTGTAAAGTAATGCAGTCAATATATTAGTGTCATTTGAAGGGCAGATATTAATGGTGCTACTAGGTTTTGTTCTGTACTGTCATGACACCATGGTACTTTAACACCACCAGAATATTATAGTTAGTTAAGTCTAAATAGCCATAATATACTGAATATAAGACATGTTGCCATGACGAGCAAGTAACATATTGAATTACTAATAATTCAATATTAATAATTGAATTAATATTCAATTACACTTGTAAAATTGTCAAATTGTTTGACAATTTTGCAAGTGTGAAATTGTTAAACAATTTTACACTTTTAAAATAGTTTAACAAACTCTGTTGCAAATGTGCATCTTTGCAGTGGAATGTGTCAGATCAGGGACATAGTCTCCACAAAGCAAATCTTCTGCAAATGTTGCATCTTTATGCAGGCTGAAGATTAAATATGTCGGCATACAAGCTTAAACAGAGCAGGTAGGTTAATTTTATTAAAACACAATAAGCCGTTCACATTTGTTTTCAGCTTTTATAATCGATGAGCCCTTTGCTGCTTCCATCTTCTTATTTAATGCACATAGAGGATTTTATCTTCTGCTTTGACTGTGAGTCTGAGTAACAAGTCTTTTTCTGAAATGTCAAACTATTAACCTAAGGTAAGTCGTGTATCACTTCAGACAAAAATCAAAACACTATGTTAATGCAAGAAACCTTTCACTTTGTTTCGATCATCAGTAAAATTCATTATGCCTCAGCTTACCAGACAGAACCAGATCACTTTTATGAAACATCACAGATTCAATCAACATGCATGTATAAATCAAGTTGCCATATGGAAAACGTATGCAAGGTTTTTATATGGAAAGGGGATGCTTAGCTTCTTAAGAAAAAAAAACAAAAACAAAAACTGAACGATTAAATAAATAAAGAATACATAAAACAGAATATGGACCTCAATATCATGTATCTGAGATGAAGCTGATTCTCCATAAAATAACTTGCTGATGTATTAGAATCTTTATATTGACCACAATCTCATTTAAGTTGAGCATAATCTGATGACCACCTGCATGACGGAGCCTTCGTGGAGCAGATTTCTTTGCACAGCACATCCCTGGGAATTTAGAGACCAAGTCAACACCTTAAAACTGCCGAACTCTTTAAACCATTTCTTGTATATTGTTAAGTATTTGTTTAAAAAATATACAAAAATAAAACAAATAAATCCCATAACAACAATCCTAAACCTTGCAGAAAGCCTTCGCTCCAGCGGGCAATCTTACCAGGGAGGAACCAGCTGATCACACCATAAATAACATGTGGTGCATTCACAGACAGAAACCGAAAAACAGAGGCCTGAGATTCCCACAGTTTAAAGTCGTTCTACACCAAATAACGCCATCACTTTTTTTCTTACCAATTTTCCAAATTGTCAGTAAGAAACGTTGGGCACAACTGGAGCGTTGCTGTCACCCATTTGGATGCTACAGAGACAGAAGATCCAAAAGAAATACAGACCAATGAGCCATACGGAGCTGCAAAATTTGTTGCGTCAACTTTAGACAAAATTGGACCAATTCTGGATCAGTCTGATATTTTGGCTCCTAAATTTGGCAAAAAATAAATAAATAAATAAATAAAAAATGTTGTTAAACATGCAGGTTTCTAGAAAAACATCCCTCCTTGAGAACAAGATGTGCTATGATTATTATTTTTTTTTTTGCAAAAATAACTTATTCTCACACAAATCAGATAGAAACCGTAACTCAAAGTTAATGGCGTCCAAACCTTGCTTGCCACACATTTTTTACTCCTAGATTAATGTAGCGGTCAACCAAATTAGCACCGTTTTTATCTTCAAATGAACGACTTCCACTCCTGGCTTGCCTTTGCCAGTCTTATAAACACCGCAGTGGCAGCACTGCAGTTTTAGCCTTCTCATTACATTTTACAACAGCCCAGTCAAAAATCAGCGCATGTAATTTGTGTCCATGCTTGTTAACAGTATAATGTGCTGCGGGTAGTAAATGGGGCGCGGTACAATGATAAAAAAAAAAGGAAACGGCGCAGCCAGTCAGAGCAGCAGCATAACAGCGTGTACGGTGGGATTGAGAGCAACTGTAGAGGCGGCGAGGAGCGCTTGAGTGGCTTAGCGGGGTTGTGTGTATGTAGGCTGTGTTCTGCATGTTATTTCCTTGAAGTCATCAGACCTACGCTCCCCCATCATGGAAAGGCTCTTATGATAAGTGGCAGCCATGAAATATGCACAGCCTGCCTGACTCGTTTCACAGAGCGTTGTTGCTTTGCATCGCCGTCCATCTTGTCCTCGTACCGCTTCTCCCCGTCTAACCCCTTTCCTCCCTCATTTCCAGTCATTCATTAGTGAATCTCCCTCCTCTTTTACAAACGTACACCCCCCCCCCAACACTCCCCAACCCTCCGGTGAGTCAAAGATCACCCTCTCTTTCACCTCCTGCAACCCCCGATCTCTCCCTCTTAGATTATTTTCCTTTAAGTCTATCCATTCTCCATTTTCTCTTACAAGCACATCAGCTTGTTTCTCAGTGGCACCAACAGGCTTTGAGAGTTTTTGTAATGAGTTCCAGCTACAGCAGTGAGGGATGCAGAGGGTACCATTCTCACCCAACAGATACGCACTGAAGGACAATAAAATGTACAAAGTAAACTTGAAAAGCACGGATTTTGAATTCTTTATTTATGGAACGTCTGCTATTCTGGGAATACCCTCCAAAAGAGTTTTTTTTGTTTGTTTTAAAAAAAGAAGAAGAACAAAATGGAAATTTGGCACATGGAAAGCATTGTAAAAAGCACACTCCATTATATAAATCTTCACACACAAAACGCATAATAGTTTAGATGAAAGTTTTGGAGTACTGCTATTATAGAAAACATGGATCATAATAATATTTGAGTAAATGCTAAATGATAAAAATGTTGTTTTTTTTCATGCACAGTTTGTTTTATCGTTGTCTTTTCAGCAAAACGAATGGGTAGAAATCCCCCACCAATCTTTGTGTAAGAACTCCTCCTCCTTTACAATACTGACCACATGTATAATTGTAAGCATATACAGACATTTGACACAGTAATATATTGGTGCATAACATATCTTTATATTTGTCGTGTTGAAATTCAGCAGGTAATGACAAAAGAAAATGAAAAAAAGCGAGAGCACAGGCGATGATCAGAAATTTAGACTGAATTTGGTGTTAAAATACAGAAGATAAATATTCTGAGATTCATAATTATATTTAAAATATGAGAAAAGATGTAAATCCAGACTTTTTCCACTGCTCTTGATATTTGCAGCTCTTACTTTAATGGTACTTTAAATATCAAAATTCTTACCTTGCAAAGCAGAAGCCCCCCACCCACCCCAACCAAAACACACACACACACACACACACACATCGTTTCACTGATCGCACAAACGAGACCTGAATATCTTTGTAAGACCAAACGACATTTAAAAAGAGAGCGCCGTATGACAGTAGATGTTACCATGCCAAAATGAGGCATGGTGTGTTTCCTGGTTGGTGGAGAGAATCATGTGTCATGGTTTGCAGTATTTATAAATTAGCTGTATGGATCAACGAGGAACCGGAGCGGAGGTGGATCTACTGTAGTCATACGCAAACCTGCTTGTACACGTCACTCAAAAACTGTATCTGATCTGAAGAAGACAAAAGTAAAATCTGACTTACTATGAATGTAGAGAAGCTCTCTTAGTCTGTACAGTGAAACATGCTCAATCAGTCTGAGTAAATGTAGACGTGCAAAATTTTAAGTCATATAGGAGTGTGTTCAGTTTGTTTCAGAGGTTGGGATTATAATCTGGGAATGACAGAAGGCAGAAAGCTAATGAAATTGACTGTTTCCACTTTCATTTTTTTACACTTCCAATGTACCGTATGTATTCAATCACCGACAGATTTCACAGGCATATTTCTGCTTCCATGTGGACTAAACCAACAAGCATACACATGAACTAACAGATCATTAAATTGTTAAAATTACCTCTCATAAGTGTTTAAGTTGTTTGGCAGCCATATTGGATGATATACTTGTCGTGACTCACGCAACGCAAAATTTCTACGTTGGAGCTTTGCCTTCAGGGCATTATGAAATATTTCTCTGTGCTGGGATATAAAAATTTGAGCCTCCAAGTGTGAATCCAACAAGCGATTATCTTTCAAAACAGTCGTCTAAATCCAGTGTAGAGAACATCTTGAAATTAGCAGGGTTTGAGAATAACATTTCTTTGAAAACTTAGACCATAATCTAATTTAGATCTATTACAAACACTTTGACTTCTTAATTTTTATTTGAGGAGTTATGAATTGTTTCCATTTTCAGTTTTGCGAATGGAGCTAACCGGCTACTAGCATTTGAATCGTTTACAGTGAGAGCCCAGATCCGTTTGCAGGACTTCTGAATTACTGAATCATCCACTTGCAAGGTTGACTTGCAAGTGGATACATGGGGGAGTACAAAAGCAACTCCCTCCCCATTAACTTTCTAGCAAAGCAAAGAAGGAAATTTTAGAGGAAGTGACATACAATTTTTGTCTTTAAGTCCTTGCAATAAATTATTTTGTAATTATGATTTATGTTTGTCTTTTCTCTAATTGTCTCCATTTGTTTCATGTATGCAAACCAACATGATCAATACTTAGCTGCCTCACCTGCTGAGCAGTTTATTGAGGTACTTGGAATGATGTTTTATGCATATTTTAAGCAAATTAGTTAAAAGTGAAGAGAATAATCTTCAATTAAACAAATTTTCATGCCCTTTCAGAGGAGAAGCTGCAAAAATACAATCTGTACAGTACAGTTTTTGTTTTTAGGGTCAATTAATAGGATGTGATGTAATGCATCATATAAAATCAGTAAAAAGTGTGCTGTGTAGTTAGTTTTTCTTTTAATTCTCAGGCTTATCACGTTTTAACCCAATGTTGTTTACATCTGGAAAATACAAAAATGAATCCAAACTTTCCTTTCCTCCCATTTCTGGATTTCGTGGAAACTAAACTTTTAGACAATAAAAAAAAAAAAAGAAAAAAGAAAAAGAAGTTCACTTGGTTGTTAAAAACTGTCCCGCAACATTTCTTGGCTTCTGACTAATTACTTCAAAAGAAGCTGAACTGATATGAGGAGGAGGCGGCCATGCTAACACTCCGCAGATGACAAAATGTAAGCGAGGACAGGTGAAGCTGTCCGTGTTAAGAAAAACAACAACAAAAAAAACTCAAATTTTCTGCATACAAGCATCATACACACTTGACGAAACCCACATGCACACGCACACTCGCGTTGTAAACAGATGTCCAGCTATAGGAATCATGCATTTGTTACGTAAACAAAAAAAACGGCTCATTTCCAGGTTAAATACTTAACAACACTACTACTAACACTTTCTTCTACTCCCATCCGAGTAGAAGAAAGAGCGTTATCTAGATAATGAACTACTTCAAGCCTTCCAGTAACACTAAGTTCCCAACTGCATTTCGCCATACTGATCCAATGGATGGAAAGCAATAACATGCACTAAGAATTAGATATTTGTGGCGCAAGTGTGACTGTACACGTGTTGGCTTGTTAGGGTAAAACAAGGTTTTGTAAAATGACTTACAATAGAACAGGTAGGAACAAAAGTCTAGAGAAACTCCTAATACAGAAACCATGCAAGTATGTGAAGCATTCCAGTTTTAGATAAGGATAAACATACAGGCACTCATACAGGTTTATACTCATTAAAATGCACATATCTAACTAAAATCTTCAAGTTTCAACCCCCCAAAAAAGTAAAGTAAAATGTAGGTAAAAATCTCAAAGATCAGAGCTTGTTTACACAGAAAATCTGCTTTTGTTTTCAATACATGGCCTTTATTAGCCAAAAGTTTACTGATATATATATATATGTATATATATTTATATATATATATATATATATATGTATATGGTAGTAAGAAGTAATTTGATTGTCAGTTAAATTATTATTTGTGTGATATAATCGTCCAATTATTTTTATGTCCTTGTTTTGGTTATGTGCTGATAGTTATTAAACACAAATCTTTGTTCACATTGCAATAAACACAAGCTAACAATGATTCTGAAAACCTTGGGGTGAATCAGATTTCCATGCTTTATCTATAAAAGTTTTCACTGCATCATGCATATCCTGATAATACATTGGTTAATACACTGGTGGCATACTTTTTTTTTTGTTTGTTTTACTATGCTGTCGCAAAAACTGGACAGCAAAAGCATAAAGAATATATCTGCAGTATCTTGCAAAGTCCCAGTAACAACTAAGAAGGTAACGGTATTTTATTAGGAACCAACCAAAACTATAGAGCATACTTTCACAGCTGAGAAGGGTGAAAAGTTAATACTTTTAGAAATTAAACCTATAGTCACTTTCAGCTTTGAGATCTCTGAGATTTGAGATCCTGAGCTTTGAGATTCCTGCCAATTTTTTGCCAAAATAGCCGAAGTTCTTTCAGAGCATCTGTGTATCAACCTTCAAGTCTTAAATTTTGATCCCTCTAACCAAAAATACCTTCTTCCACATATTGGCTTTCGCTCCTACGTGACTTGTGGGGAACTTTAAAGGTGACTTCTGCTGGGTTTTTTTCTTTCATTTTCTAAATGGATTTCTTCTAACACAACACAATGAAAAGCTGACCTGTCAAACGGTCTCTCTCACATGAGCTGTGAATCTCTGCAGCTCCTCCAGAGTCATTGATTGGTTTGTTCTCTTTGCCTGGCCTGTTTAGTTGGACAGCTTTGTCTTGGCAGATTTTATTTACAGATATAATAGGATTTAATGCAAATGCATGCCACACATTTCAGATTTCTATTAAGAAACAATATTATTTAATGATCATTTCCCTCGTATATCATAACTATGTACTACTTTGTGTATTTCTATCATCTGGAAACACAGATATAATACATATAAATAATTTTTTTAACATTAAAAAGGTCTACCAATTCTTTTGCAAGATACTGTTGTCATTTTAACTATGCTTTTTATACTTCCAGAGCGCTACAGTTCATGCAGTTATGTTTTGAACCTCAGACTGGGGTTAACATAAGACGTGAAAGTCTGAACAACAAATCTGTGCTCAAAGCGTCATTGTGTCCATTGACAGCCTGGGTATTTGTGTGTGTGTGTGTGTGTGTGCCGTGGAGTTTTCTGCGCGTGAGTCCATGTTCCGGTGCGTGGAGCTGAAATCAAGCCTGCTCGGCAGTGGCGGCGGTAGCAGCACTTGCTGGGAACTCCGGGTTGATAAAGGAGAATCCCTGGAACTCATCCTGGTCCAAGTTCTGAATCATCTCCTCGTCAGGGGGGGTCAGCACCGGCGGGTGGCGCGTGAAAAAGCGGTCAAAGTTCTCGGCCTCCCGTCCGCACTGTCAAGAAGGGCGGGAGAGGGGATGGATTGGGAAGAGGAGGAGTGGGGATGGACAGGAATGGATGGAGCGGGTGAGGGTAGATGGAGAGGAAAAACAAAAGAAAAGGGGATGGAACCAAGGTGTGAGATGACATCACTTGGAAATGGTTTCAAATATCAGAACAAGCAAAGTAACTGTGGTGCGCTCGATTTTGTGCCCCGAGCGGGAGACAATAACGGAAGCACACCTCACTTTTGCTTTCCTTTTTCCAATATTTGAAGCGTATTCTCAAATTACAAGCAGCAAAAAAAAAGTCTCAAACATCCTGGAGCAGTGCACTACATTGAACCGGAAACCATGCATATGTGAAGCAAAGTAAAAAAAAAACTACATATTCTTATTTTATTACTGTTGGAGCTAGAGTTGGTTTTCTATTTACACATGAACAGCCTCAGAGCTACGAGATAATTATTTGAATAATTGTGGGTTAATTGCAGGTTAATTTGATGCTGCAGCTGTTGAGACCTGCTGAGATAAACTAAATCAGCTCAGATGCAAAGGACCACTTTAACCAACTTAAATCCCCACATTTGTTTTGGTTTCATAAATAACAATTTGATTTGAAAAGATTAACATTCATAATTTCCTTTCAGAGAGAATTTTACATTTTACAATTTTCTCCCTTCTCGGTAAAGCAGTTTTGGGAGAAAAAGTTACGACCACCGCACACATAAAAAGGGAAGCTTACCCCTGAGAAGGGCGTCCCTTTAAGTACATCCAACAAGTTGCTAGCTCTGAAACCTAGTTTTCCCCATGAAAGTGCTTCAGAGGGACTTATTTCCTCCCGTCTCCATCATTATGCAAAGCTTTAATTAACACACTAATGATCCTGTATTCTCTGACAACATTGCCCAGAGGACAACTAGAAAGTTATTAAATCTAACTCCAGATGAAATTTAACTGACTGCTGTGAGATTTGGGACAATTTACAAAGTGAGAATCAAAATTGGAGCGGAGGTTTAGAAGTATCTGGATGAATTACGGACCGGTTAACGGTATCAAGGTATGAAGATGGGCTTCCAAAATCGCTACAAATCGCCGTCACGTGCTGCAGTCTAAAACAAATCCACTCTCGTCTAAATGCCCTACGCTGCTGTTGACATAACAGTGTTTTAAAACTAGCATGTTTGTCAAGCAGCAGACTGCAGGCCTGCCACTCGAGCCAATAGCCAGACAAGCTAACGAGCTAAACATACAATATTTTTGTTAAACTAGCTTGTTATAATCTGTAGTTTCTCTGTAAGAAGAGCAGCAAAATTAATTAAACTGAAAAGTAATTTAGCAAGTGTTTATATCTTTACTCCATCTAATATTTAAAATGACTTTTTTTTACTAGTTTATTTGGCAGGGATGAGTGTGTACACTTAAGATGTCATTTGCTATAGCACTCGGCTAATTTGCAACGTTAGCAAACGTCATAGTATAACTAAAACTCACCAATCTAGGAGCTGTATGAATAACGATTGTTGCTCTTTGAATAGAGTAGGTCATAGTATTTATAATTTGTGTCAAAACAATATGATAGAAACCTTTTAAATCCTTCATATACTTTGGTACCGTTAACTGATCCGTAACTGATTGAGACAAAGGACTTTGTAATAATGAACAAGCTAAGGGACGCAGCAGAGTTAATCTTTCTTTAAAGGCTTGTTAGTGATTTTTAAGCAAACAGGTCTCTAATCCACCTGTTCAGATGATTCTGGAAAAAAATTTGACACGGTTTCAAGGGGCTTCTTTTTTTTTCTTTCTTTTTTTTCTTTTCTAGTGCACTCCATGACAGGTTTAGTTTGAGACTGAACCCCAGAGCATGCAAATCAAACAGAAATACCCAGACAACTTTGAAACACTGAGAGGACAAATAAAATGTGCAGATGAGATGAAGCTGATGGGTTTATGCGTGGCAGATGTGAACAGATGGAGAAGCGATGAAGGAGAAATGAACTGACAATCGATCGCTGAGCGGACAGATGAATGAAGACGGTCGCACGGCGATACGTTCAAATGAAACTTCAGAGTGACGGCGTCAACATGTTTATGTGCTGGGTAAATGCATGAACCAGCCATTCAGCTGGTCTGTTTCTCGGTGTGCGGGTCCTTCACACTTTCACAAGTTAACGTGCCTTCGCACCAAGCAGATTCTCCAAAGGCATTAACAGCATTTTAAAACCAGAGAAGATGAAAAAACACAGTTTTTGATCAGCATTAAATATATCTAATAAACAACATGATAAGGCACATTTTTTGGTGTGTTTTTAGTAAAAGAAAGTAATTCACTTTATCAAAAATAACACAAATCAAAAACAAACTTCCCTCACTGAAATAGGCCACCGTAAAGGATCAAAGAACCTCTGCCGAAAGCGTCCAGAAAAGACAGACGCTGTTTGTTCTTATTAATAGAAAAGATAAAAAGAGAGGAGGAGTGTGAGACGAGCCAAAGGCCTAGGAGACGATAGGTGTCTGAAAGTCGGGATCCAACAGAAAGAGGAGACAGATATAGACAGAAAAGAGATCAGACAACTTCTGTCTGCACTCGCACTGCAGAAATTCACTCCAGATCCGTCTGTGTTGCAACAGCCAGGTCCTCGGGATGACCTCTTCTTTTAAAATAAAAACCCACATGCACACGCATGCATGCTTACACACAGCCGCATTAGTGATCAAGCACACAGTCCACCAAAAAAATAAAACATAAAAAAAAAACCCCCCTGCAGGCAGAGAAAGATGCATAAAAAGCTAAACTCAGAGAAATTAAAAAAAGAAACTCTTAAGCAGCAGAAGGGCCCAAGGCTGTGAGAGCGTCCGTATGTATTGTGTGTGTGTGTGTGAGTGTGTGTGTGTGAGCATTAGGTGACATCATTCTGACTACAGTTATGATCAAACCCATCTTGTCAGAGAAAGAGGAAAAAAAAGAACAAGAAGAAACACACAAACAAAGTTATTTTCAAGACTTTTCTCTTTTTTTTTTCCCCCAGAAACTTTAAGGACGTGCACCTACTCCCTGGAGGTTTATTCCAAAGTGAAAAACAAAACCCCCCTCCGAGCTCATGCAGAGCACATCTGCACTGCAAACTGCAAAGCACCGATCTTGTGCATGCACGGTACTGCCACAGTGGTGTTATCATCACCACCATCGTTATACCCAATGCTATCCCCATCCTAGCCACACATCCTTCAGCAACCCCCTTTATATTCAGACTTACCTGTGCACACAGTGCCACATAGGAGAGATAGAGTGTAAGGTTACAGGCAGTAACAGATAAAGACGCGATGTGAGAGTAAAGGAAGACAAGAGGAGGGTTGCTCTCTACTTAAGTTGATTAGTGTCTTTTGAACGTCTCGTGTTTGATCTGCACGACAGACTTACAGCTCTGGGTTTGAACGGTGGCTGCACTTCCTTGTTCTCCAGTTTCTCCCAGTCCATGTAGCGGAAGAAGCTATGCTCCCGGATGTCCCGCTCGCCCTCCGGACCGCAGCCCAGTCGTTTGGCCGGATGCTTCGTCATCAGCTGCACAGAAACCGACAAGAGAGACGCAGGTTTGATGCGCGTCGCGCCACCTTTCCCCGCCTACCTTCCCCGCCGGCGCTCCGGCCTGGTGGATCAGTGACCTTTTCCCTCTCTGTCTCATTGTTCCTTCACCATCTCCTTCCACCAAATTAATTATTTATAGACTGTAAATCAGCTGAAGTTGCTCGTGTTGTACAAAGAACACGTCTGTCAACGGGGGTGCTGCTTAATTATCGCTGTCCCATTTGTGCTTAAGCTGCTGCGTGAACATTGTTAGCATCACCTCTGAGTTAGCGTCACAGCGAATGAAGATGTACAACACAATCCACAGCAGAGTCATCTGGGGCCGTTATAAAACATGCAACAAAGAAGTCAGCACTTTCAACTTGTAAAATGCTCTGGAGTTGCTCTGTAAACTGTATATCTTACACATTTTAAAGAGTACAATTAAAGTAGAGGAGATAATAATTAAAGTAATTTATTAAATCTTTGATCAACGTAAACCTTCTGACTCGTAGTAAAACAGATATGCAACACTAAAGTTTGTAAGGCTTTTTCAATTTTCTACAAACTACACTGCAAAAATCGAGAGACGGCAACACTGAGATGTAAAGGGATGTCAATCTACGGGAATGTTTGTTTTTATTTTTAAAAATTAGAAAAGAAAATCTAAAACCTAACATATCTGACACCTTCTAATTCACAGTACGCATGATTTTCAACAAAATAATCATCCATACTGTCCTTAAATATTCTAAAGGTTTCATTTATTGTTCTTCAGGAAAAAAAGAATAATCTGGCAAAGCTAGGATCAACAGAATTGGCTTCTGGCTGACATAACGTCTGTCTCCGCGTTTGTTCTTTGTGCACATACCTGAAAGTCAGCTCTACTTTTTCTCTAATGGAAATTACTTGTAGTGTTTAAAAAGCCGGGGATCATCCAGTCAAATGCACAGACACAAAATGACTTAACCCAGGCAGCGCTGGCAGGGAGCAGAGAAACCCGGGGGTGGACACGGGCGAGCTTTCATGCTCCACTGAAGATTCATTGTCGTAGCACTACAACACTGTAATCATAACTAATACATAACATACAGCCTGTGTGTCACTGACAGACTATGAGTGAGGGAGTGTATGTATCTAAGAGACTACTGTCGCCATTAATTTGTTGATGAATGACTTTGCCTTTAAATTTAGGAGGAGGGAGTGTGACTAGTATCGGGCCAGAATAAGTGCAGTTCAGCGTACTTTGATTTAAAAAAAAAGGCTAAAATAAAAACATATGACTTCTTTTGAATCAATGATGCCTATTTCATGCGAGACGATGTTTAATGTTTGAATATGTTTTTGGTTTTTGTTAAGCTTTCTTAGATCTATAACATGAGCGAAGCTGCTGTAAAGAGACAACATGATCAGAATAAAAAAGACTGAAAACATGGCACTGTGTGTGCGTGTGTGTGCGTGTGTGTGCGTGTGTGTATGAATACTCACTCCTTTACATATGGCGACAGCTTCCTTAGACATCGATTTGGGATAGGAGACGTGATGCTCCATTATGGATTGAAACAACTCGTCCTCATCCTCACCATCGAATGGGGGCTACAGAACAGAGGGAAGAGTTGAGGAGAAAAAGGTGAACTGTAACGCTAAACACAATTATTGTTATATTTTCGTATTAATTTTTGAATGTTTTAATTTTTTTTCCTGAAAAACAGAACAAATTCGATCAGTTTAAAAGTTAAAGTTTTCCTAATTTTCAGTCTAATGCCATGCATCCCTTCATCTGAGTTTCATACACGTAAACATACACATGATGCTAGTAATAATGGAGTAGGCAAAAGATGTTCAATTATGAAGTATTTTAATACCTTAAAACTAATTCAAAAAAATAACATTTCAATCAGTTATCAGCAGCCTTTGCAGAGCAAATAAATAATGCCGGTGAAGTATTACTTTTATTTTCAATAAATAATAATAATTAAAAAAAACATTCTAGTTTTCATAAAGCTGCAGACCAACCTGTCCAGCCAACATTTCGTAAAGCAATACTCCAAACGCCCACCAGTCCACAGATTTCCCATAAGGTTGATAGGCAATAATCTGAAATTAAACAAGAATAATAATCAACAACACTTAATAATCCTAAACACTTAGCAAATGGCCAGATTTTAAAATGAACACGTTCTCTAACTTTGACCAAATTGTTTGAAGTTGAGTTTTCCTGACTAACGAATCGTGCGAACACCACAAACACGGACTGAATACCTCAGGAGCGATGTAGTCTGGTGTTCCACAGAAGGTCTTGGTTGTGACGCCATCAAGCATATTTTCCTTACACATACCGAAGTCTGCGATCTTAATGTGGCCTTCACAGTCCAGCATTACATTATCCAGCTTCAGATCCCTAAAATTGGTAAAGAAACTAAATGTTGTTACCTTCTGCAGTTTTCTGTTAGCTAGAAGCTAAACTGATCTAGTAAATATGTGATTTGTACTTTTGAGAACTATGTCATGAACGGCAAAGCTGCTTGTCAATTTTTTCAGTAGATCCTAAATGAAAAATATATTAAGATTAAGATAATCTGATGGGTGTAATGTTGAATATTACTTAAAAACTCACCATTCTGAAACTTCTATCTGTTGTTTTAAACTTTGCCAACCCTTCCCACAGTCCAGTTTAACAATGTACGCACACTGGCAAATTTGAAAGAAATGTGACATTTTGCTTTAAACACACTCCACTTTGCTAGATCATGCAACTACTGACAGATAAAGTGAATTATTAAGATCCTCTTGTTCTTCTGAGAGGTTTTATATGAAGCAGGTGAATAAAATACATCTACTGTTGTGCGAACACAACTCCTTCTGATTTTAGGTAGGCTGATATTTATGGGAGTTGCATAAATAATATTTATGCATTTTAGCATAATTTTGCTCCATTTGCTACCTTTGCGCTTTAGTCAGTCAGTTCAATGTGGATGTTACCTGTAGATGATGCCCTTTTGATGCAGGAAAAACAAGCCAATGGCTATCTCAGCAGCGTAGAACCTACAAAAGAAACGCAGGAAGAGACAAACAGCAGCACCAATTACAGTGAGGTTGAGAGACGGTGGGAAAACAGGGCAGTTAATTTGCGTGTGTCTACTCTGCATAAAGGTCAGAGCTGCCTCTTGAAGGCCAAACAGCAGCTGATAAGATCAACAGGAAGGGCATTTAACAGACTGACCACGCAGGCAGCCATGTTTGGACGACGTGGTTTGTTCACGAAACACACGAGAAGACAATCTGAAGGAGGGCAGGCAGGTTAGAACAGGGAGAGTCAACTTGATGTCTGTTTATCTGAATTTGAAATGAGGAGCGTTTGTTAGTGAACACAACGCAGGACGAAAACGTAAGAATTGTTATAAATTTTCTGCTACTTTAATGACACAAATAAACAATGTTTCTACTGAGAAGCACGGTGTTGGTGGTGTTATGTTTTGTGAAGATCAACAGGTCAAATTTTTCAAAGAAACTCTTTAGTTATGACAACGATGAGATGTTTCAAGGACTAATCAGAGGTGACAACACATTGGACGTAATAAAAAGCCAAAACATTTCAAAGACAAGCCTCAGTTCGTTCACACTGGCATATTTGTGGGATATTTGCATACATGTGGAGTAGCTATGTTCTATTGTGAGCATGCTATTCCACTCACGAACACTCTCCTGAACAGAAAACGTACCCAGAAAAAGACACACGTCTTATGTCACACACCTAGTTCTCGCAGATGCTAACTATGAAACTAATTAACCCCAAGCTGGTAGCTTCTTTACCGAGAGAAAAACAGCATCACTGAGCTGTGAAACATCTATAGTATCTCCTGAGGACTGAGATTTTTACACTGATGGCAGAAATGACGTGCATGTTCTGTGTACTCACACAGCATGGGGCTCTTTGAACTTGCCAGCCTGCTGTATCTGATACATGAGGTCTCCGCCGTTTATGTACTCCATGACGAAATACAAACGGTCCTACGGAGAGAAACAGAAGGGCGGGTGACGAGAGAAGGGTCAGGAAGGAAAACAGACACTGTCATGATCTTTCACTACATTAGTTATTCTTCATCAGAATGCTCAAAAAAGGTGACATGAAATAATTCTGATATGAAAAGTATAGTATAACTAAGATTTCAGAAAAAAGAACACCAAAATGCAGTTTACAGTGCAAATACATACATATATATATATATATATATATATATATATATATATATATATATATATATATATATATATATATATATATATATATATAAATATATATATATATATATATATATAGAAAGCATCCATGTTTATAAAACAATCTATCAGACAGATGAGACTTGTGGCAAATAAAATCAAAACCAGAGAAGTCAGCTGCGGTGTGACGTCATCATAGGGTATGGCACATGAGAGAGAACGTTTTTCTACGGGTGATTCACATTAAACCAGTGACTAAAAACACAAGAACAGAGACAAGAAGGAATAAAAGAAATCAGAATTAGGGTAGAGACAAAGTTGTGAGTGTATCGAAAATAGTTTAGCATTGCATTGATATCGGTGGCAGACATCAAGGTACAGTTAAAGGAGCATCTAAAGGTCTTGTGTCACCAGGAAACACAGCAGAGTATCATCTGCATAACTGTGGGAATTTTCACCATGTTTCTTTACAATTTCCCCAAAGCATCTTAGAGAACCACCAACTACAACTGAGCCATGTGGAACACCACAATTTACCTAAAAACTAAAAGGTTTGAAACCTTAGATGCTAAACAGTTTCAGGACCGGGGTCAGTTTGTGACAGTCTGCCTCCTGGTACTGAACGGTCCACAATATCAAACGCAGCGGTAAAATTCAGCAGCACAAGGAACAAAAATGGTGAATTACTGTAGCCTGAAAACCGTTTGCCCAGGGGTAGACTGCTTATATGAAACAATTGACACTAGAGGTGAAAGGAGTAGTCATATGGGGACAGAGAGAAGGAGGTGACTGTAAGTATAACCAATCAGACTTGAAGGGACATCGATTTAAGAACCTATTGTCTTCACTTATCTACAGAAATTGCCAATATGGTTCAGTGTTTCAGAAAATCATGGAGGGATTTGGTTTGGGTTTGTGTGTATATGTATGTGTGCGTGCGTGGGCGTGTGTGTGTTCTGGAGAGGTTAGTGTGTGTGTTAGGATCTGTACTGTCTGATAAGCCTCATAAACTGACTTTTTGAGAGCAATATGTAGAACTTGCGTGTCTTCCGATTAAAAACGTACTTGCACGTGTGCACCACAAGTCATGTACAGCAACTACATTTTATGGCCAAAGTCCTCCTCTGCTGAGAGAATTACTGCTGAACTGGATTAGCACATCCACTCTCAGTTGGGTGTGTGTGTGTGTGTGTGTGGATCAGGTCAGCTGAGTTTGCGGCATCTCTCAACCAAGTGACAACGCATCGCTAATAACAGTGTGCGTTTATGGCTTGTGAAATGAAATGTCATGCACTGAGGGCTACGCATGAAACCACCAAGCTATATTTACTCCCCCGTTGACTCATCTTTGGTGTAATACGGATTATACATCACAAGTTGAGCGTGAATCAAGCATGAATTCAGGCTGTGTATTCCAGCTGGGAGCTGGTGACGGCAGTCGAGGTAGCTGCTGTTAAGACCACAGCGCTCCCTGCGCACCCTGCAGCAGCATGCTGCTCTTACAATTGTTCCCACGTAACCTGACAGTGTGGAGATCAACAAAGGCTGCTCGCTTTTGTTTTGTTATCAGTGCCTCTCCTGCACGTATGAATCTGCACATTTTCCCCTTTAAACATCAAGTGCCTTAATGCTTCTTTAGCTGCCTTCCTAAAAAAAGCTTAGAAATTGCATCAACAAATATTTTTCAAGAAAGATTACCGGCGAACCCATTATCTATTCAATAAATGATTTTATTTATTTATTTGGAGCATTGAGTAATGTTTTATTATGCAATTACTGCTGTTAATTTGGAGTATAAATATGACAAATTTTTCTTTGCTACTCTTCAAAACGAGACAGACAAGATAACGTGATATTCAAGTTTTCTTGATTTCCACAGGTCAGGAAGTGGCAACAAGAAGTAACATAAAAATGGTAAATTTACATTCGGAGGAATATATAAAACATTTAAGGCAAATGATTGGTGAGGGAGAAAGTAAAGGTGTAGCATTTGCTAAAGAAATACTAGGACTTTAACTGGAACCGTGTACTTTGGCCAGATGATGCTAAGATTGAGATTTTCAGCAGCAAACACTGCATGTTGGTTTAGTGAGACACAACAGGATGGAAATGTGAAAAAGCGTCTGATACCCACAGTGGGGTTTGATGGAGAATCTGTGAATCTGCTGCATTGTTTCTTTTCCAGAGGCCACACTTTTAAATAAAGGTCTGGCTGACTCTAATGGGAAACTGAAAATTGGTCAGCAGTGGTTCTCTAAAACACAGGACCAATTCAAAAAAGAACTGGTTCATCAGACACAAAATAAACATTTTTCCATGGTGATAAATGATCTAAATCCTTTTGAAAATCTGAGCAGCTCAACATTTGTTTCGCAAATGTTTGTGTCATAGATGCATTTCCTAAGATGCAATTTTTCACCAATGAATAAAAGTATTCATGCGCAAAACTTGATTCCCTTGATTTTAAAATGTGAAACTATGCTACTGATTGTTAGTTACATATTCTTACCAGGAGTTGCAAAGAATGGCGGTGAGAATGACAAACTATTATTTTATGCGTGTCAAGCTGGTCGTAAAAGTTTAATTTGATTTCTGTTAAAAAAATCTACTATAAAAATAATTTTAAGTGCTTCATCTTCAGTGAATATGAGGCCGTAGCAGAATTGAAGTAAATAGAACATTATTTCCCTTTATGTTTGCAACTGACTAATTAGAAGACAGTCTTTGGAATAAGGCAGTGTTTATCATTGGATTTAAATAATCAAAAGCCTGATTCCACTTTGCAATATGAGAAATTTACATTAGTGTCAACAAAGCAGTTGCAGGAATAAGCCAATGGACCCACCATGGTCTGGAAGGTGGAGTGCAGCTGCGTTAAGAACGGAGGCTTTCCGGTCAGAGCCAACACCCTCTTCTCCACCATGGTGCACTCAACGTCGTCGTCCTGGATGACCACGTCCTTCTTCAGGATCTTTATTGCGTACAGCTCCTCCGTTCCTTTACGCTCCGCCAGCATCACCTAGAGAGGAAGAGGAGAGAAACAAAGACAGGAGTTGAAGAGACAAGGATAAAACAATTTCCCACACACTTTTTATGGTCCAGAGGGAAGAAATAATAATAATTAAAGCTGCGGAGCAGCGTCGTGCGGCCCTCGCAGCAAGCGCCGCTCCGGCTCACTGGCCACCGCGGAGTTCCAGCCGCCGCGAAAGCTCTCGCACCGGCGCCCGCTCGCCGCAGCAGGAGCTGTCACGAACCTTCCCCGCCCGATCGCCCGCCAGACGACACACATGAAAGCGTTCGCAGCGCTCCCGACAACTCACAAAAATCTGGGCGCAGATCGGTCCATTTACGGGCGGAGATATAGCTGATGGATTAACCTAGGGCGCAGTGGAGTCAAATTACATTTCAAAACTTTTGAGCTCTTTAAAGGTTACCACAGGTCTTACATTTCAAGTTTGGTTCCAATCGGCTCATCCATGTGTGATTTAAAGACAATCGTATGAATATGGCGAGGGTCTGATATTCGCCATTTGGCCACGCCAACACTGTTCAACCAGCATTGACAGATGTCATCACCTTATCATTTTAAGTGAGTTTGCACTGGATTAAATCCATATGCTCGGGTCTGATATTGTATTTTATCAGACCCGAGCGGCGTTAGAGGTCACTTCGGCATGCCGCCACGCCCACCTGCTCCATCAAAGCCGGTCGGGGCTGGAATCCAAAATACACCAGAAAGTCTTCTGTGTCTGGAAAAACTTTCAAGTTGATTAGGTCAAAGGTGTAAGATAGCGACCGTTCCCAGTAAAACATGACACTTCCTGTTCTCAGGGGGCGTGGCCTGAGTGATGTCATCATTTGACCACAGGGTCTTTTGGGTCAACCCATGATGATCAATCACTGAAAGTTTGGTTCCTCTGAGAGTTTTACTGTAGGAGTTATAAGAGTTTTATGTTTCATGGCGAATAGTCAAAGTTTGACACATAGCCACGCCCACATACTTTGAAGTACGACAATTCCTTTGATAACTTTTCACCTTTCATGCCTCAAGTGTGTGCTGAGCGATTTTGAAGTCTGTATCAGAAAAACTGTAGGAGGAGTTCGATCAAATACAAAGGCTGTAAACATCAAAAATGGGGTCAATTTTGGAACTTTATTCCAAAATGGCCGACTTCCTGTTGGGTTGAGACCATGGATCCAAGAGACTGTTTGTACATCAGGACAATATACAGATGTAAGAAGTTTTGTAATTATAGGTTAAAGCATGGCTTGGGGCGGTCATTTAAAATTTTCTAGGGGGCGCTATAGAGAAATTAGGCCACGCCCACCAAATTTTATTATGGATTCCTGTCTTGGGGTGGATAAAGATCCATCCTAGTGAGTTTGGAGAAGTTTGGCCCAAAACTGTGGAATTCAGAGCCAAACGTATGACAGCGGCGTTAGAGGTCACTTCGCCACGCCGCCACGCCCACCTGCTCCATCAAAGCCGGTCGGGGCTGGAATCCCTTATAGAGCCACATGTTTCCTGTCTGTTAACACAGTTTCATGTTGATTAGTTCAAAGGTGTAATATAGGGACCGTTCCCAGTAAAACATGACACTTCCTGTTCTCAGGGGGCGTGGCCTTAGTGATGTCATCATTTGACCCCAGGGTATTTTAGGTCAACCCATGATGCTCAATCACTGAAAGTTTGGTTCCTCTGAGAGTTTTAGTGTAGGAGTTATAACTGTTTTGAATTTCGTGGCGAGTTGGTGAACTTTGACCCCCGCTAGCCCCCCTTCAGCATACTCAAAAAGTCACCGTTTTGATAACTTTTAATCGGCCATGCCTTATGATCAGACTGACCGAGTTTGAAGCCGATCAATCGAAATCCCTAGGAGGAGTTCGATCAATTACGAGCTGTAACGCAAAAATCGGGTCAAAATGTGACCTTCGATCCAAAATGGCCGACTTCCTGTGATACTTGCACTATGACAATAATTGTAAATTCTGAGCGTCTTGGGGAGCTCTACAACTGTACCAAATTTCAAGTCTCTACGACAAAGTAAGTGAATAGAAAAGGGTCTTTTGAAAATTTCTAGGTGGCGCTGTTGAGCCATTTTTTTGGCGATTTTTGCAACGACCTTAAAATACGAAATTTTTAAATAGGCTTTACGCGTCCGCCAAGTTTGGTGAGTTTTTGAATATGATAAAGCCTCCAAAAAGGCCTCCAAAGAGGGTGGAAGAAAAAGAATAATAAACAATACAGATACAATAGGCCTTCGCAGCGCTTTGCTGCTCGGGCCTAATAAAAAAATAAATGGAGGAAAGGGAGAAAGTGATCAGGGAGGCATGGAAAGAATCCACATAGTAGATTGACTGTTTCCATTCTGGGAAAATATAAAGAGTGAGAAAAGAAAAAAAAAAGATGATATTTTGAGATGTCCCAGGTGGAAAAGAGAAACCATGGGGAAACCTTCTGACACGCTGAGATGTTTATGAGCAGAGACTGAGCTGCAAAATTCCTTTATGAAAATATAAACACTGACAATAACAAAATATCAGTCACAAAATCTAAATATTAGCTTGAATTGTGCATTATACAGCTTGAAAACACAGAGAAATACTGGATCAGTCTTCTTTGTCCCACTGCAAATGCTAAAACTAATGTAAAGGTTCATCAGACACTGAGGTAAAATGTGTCCAAACCAAAGAAAGAACATCTCCATCTTAGATGTTTATTTTGTCAATCTAAAATTAACTATTGAGACATTTTTACCATACCTTCAGCATTTTATGTCAGTTGTCAGTATTTCCTGCACGGGGTTCACTCTGAGAGAATAAAATTTGGTTTACATGAGCTGTAGCAATCTGAAAGTCGCCAAGATGTAGTGCTTCTCTAAGATCTCCCCACGGGGATTTTCTTTGCCCTTCAGAATATCTGAGAAGGACACTAAGAAGAAAAGAAACATCGCACAGAAAAAATGAGAACAAGAATAAAAGGATTTTGTAACTTTTTTTTTTTTTTTACCCATAAACTTCACTAAGATCAATTTTGGAGGTGAGCTGAGGTCAAGGACAGTTAAAGGATGAAAAAAAGCGGGATTAAAAAGTAAGAAGTAGGCCAGCAAAATGTGCCGTGACCTGAAGGTGAAGAAAGGAGAGAATTAAAGGAATAGTTGCTCTTGTTTTGAATGATAAAGTCCAGGAACACCTGAGTAAGATCATGACTGGGAAACCAGTAAGTTAAAGAAACTTTGTAATCAAATCTGCTGTTCATTTTGTTCATGCCGGGCAGTTCCTGCTGCGTCTACACTTCTTCATGTACACACAGAGGTGGCGAATGTTTAAACTGTGTTTTCTATGGACAAATGTCAATATTTAAATGAAGATTTTTAAAACTAAATGTCATGGGCCCTACTTAATCTATGCGTATTATCACTTTCTAGGCTTAAGACACCAAAAACACTGGGATTTGGACATTTATCCTTCATTGTTCTGACTCCGTCAAACTTTAAATGTGTGGTAATAAAAAAAAAATAAAAAAAGTTAATGACTAAGACAATGTGGTTCATGAGATGGTTTATCCAAGCTCTGAATGCTCTCCCTTTAAATTGTGATGTTCTTATTTTTTATGCACTTATGTAAGATTTACATTTTCAGAAAAACTAATTTTGGGTTTCAAATTAAAAAGTGCAACAAATCAACATAACGTGTTGATCTGCTTTTGAATGTTTACTGCATAAAATTAACTCTGATGTTTCAGGTCCTTTTCTAATTTTTATAATCCTGCATATAGTCTCAAATAACAAACATTGATCAACTTATTTCATATCTAAATACAGCAGAAATTCTGACGTGTTTTTTTTGCAGATGACCTAACTTTTTTTTTTTTTTTTTTTTAACAAATGCAGCATGTCATTAAGAGGTTAATGTGCATTTTTCAAACTGAACAACTGAAAATTAGCATCTTAGGCGCTTGTGCTTTATACATATTCAAGTATGATAATGTTGTGAGATTATTGGGACCGGTATTCTACTGGAAGTGTGGCACAAATACATCCGCTGTGTGTGAAGATGTGCCAGTGTGTGTATTCGCCCGTCGGATGATGTGCAATTTGTAATTCTGCACAGAAGGCTGACACAGATTAAAACATTTCAACATTGAAATTATTGGAGACCTCTAGCAAGAAATATGTGTGTGTGTGTGTGTGTGCGTGAACTCGCCGTATGGCGCAGTGCACCTATATGTAGAAAAAAAAAAAAAACGCTTTAAAAATGAAACAGCGACACCAAAGGACACCATCTGGCCCAAAGTTCATTCGCAGAACTGCAAGGACACGCTCAGAGAAAGAGAACAAACGATGATGGGGAAACCAGAGAAGCATATCAGAAATGAAAACACTTCAACAAGCTAAACATGCGCAGCGCCGAGCAGCGAACCGGACCGAGTCACATGCAGATGTGCATTTCTCAAGGTGAATCCGGCTCCAAAGTTATGTATAGTCTTGAGAGAGCAGTGTGAACGGTAGCGTGTGCAAGTGGTTCACTCATGAAAAGTTACTCGGGGTCAATTGCCAATAAGCAGCTCAGAGGATATTAGCCGACGTGTGACGTAAACAGCGCTGAATACTGCACATTTTCTCTGATGACCTTGGAGCACGACTTTATCAAGGCAAAATTAACTAACCAACGCTCGACAAGCACTGGATGAAACCGCAAGGCCTTTGCCATCATGCTTATAATACATGCAGCAACCTTTCTATCCACTGACCTGCAAATAATTAAGAAGGAAAAAAAACTGAGGCGAAAACAGGCTCTTTTCAGGAGAAGTATATAATAATGCAAAATAATGCAGCACCTTTAGAAAAATACTAATTTATATGCTTAGAGGCAACCCGGTGATGTATTATTGACCTATTTATTTATCTGCTGACGGCTAATTCCAGCAAGATAAGACCCAATGTAACAACGCTCAAATAATTTCAAATTGGGTTTCTTAAACCTAACTGGGAGCTCACCGTAATCAGATGATAAAAAGAGTCACCAGGTCTCAACCTACACAGCGCCTTTGCAATGCTGGAACATCATGGATGTTCAGCTGGCAGATCTGAAGCGACTGAGTGATTCCATCCTGTCAACATGGACCAAAATCTCTCAGGAATCTTTTGACACCTTACTATGTCACGAATAATTAAGGTGACCCTGAAGGCAAGGGTCAGTACAATGTGTAAAGAATTTGAAAATGTGTTGAGTAACCTTGCAAGAGATTGAAAAGCTTTCATTTAAATTGAATGAGAACAATTTTCTAAGCCTGAGTAGTTTTAAAGGCTTAGCCTAGAAAAAAAAAATGCAAATGAAACTGAAAGTATTCAGCAGCAGAAAAATGTTGAACGACAAGTGAGAAAATTCTGTAAATTTTAGCGCCAAACTTATTTCTTCTAGTGCCACAATAATACAAAACTACCTTTTGTGAACCTGAAACAGTCTCAATTAAAGTAGCCTTTAGGTAAATACTGAAAAACAGGATGTAGCACTCCAGCCATTTCTCTTTTTTTTTTTTTACAGGCATTTAATAATCACAGCAAGTCACATTAATACATATTCTACTTTAAAATGCTAAAATGCGCTTGAAGATTTTGTAACTGTATGACTATGATATTATTATGATGTACAGCACTTTAATCTGCCTGGTTGCTGAAATGCACTCTACAAATAAACCTGACTTGACATAAAGCAGACATTTAGACATTTTAAAGGAGCAAATCACAGTTTTCATTCTCTTTTGCAGTTTGCTTCCAACATTTTTTTCAACTGATTCAAATAAACAAAGAAACGCAGACTCTTCTCTTTGGCATCTTTGCAGCCTCTCCCTCACTGTTTGACACTCACAGGGCAGACAGCAAATTGTGGTCAGTGACCTTAGATGAAAAGAAAGCAAGGTAGGAAGCCATTAGTCCTTTATCACACCAGGTGCTGAAAAAGTTCAGGCGTTGCAGTGTTGTTCTCCAACACAGCACGCTTGCCAGACTAATGTGAATTGCCATGGCAGCATGAAACCTTGTAATAAGAAAACTCTGACCTTAATCTGACCTCTCAGTGTAATGTCTAATCTAGCAAAATGGCAAACATGTGCGACTGAAACTCTACATTGAGGGCTAGTCTGAGAGAAAGCAGTGAAAAATACTTTTAAGTGGCTGAATGTATAGGAAAAGCAGACATACAAGCAAGATGGAAACAATTTATTATGTAACTTGCTGACAAAAAAAATTCCTCGAGGCTTTTTGCCTTTAATTCAATGCTTCATTTAATCTATGCGATTGTGTTACGATGACGTTTATCCCTGTCAAGAGAGGAAGATGGAAATTAAAATGCACAAAAAGACAAAAAAAATATTTCCAAAACACTTTAGTTTTCCACGACAAAACATTTCTGCCCTCCGGCATTTAAAATGCTTCTATCAAACAGATGCAGGCTCTGAATCACCATGCGCAAATTCAGGAAGAGTTAAGATGTCAAATATGAACCTGCATGGATTTCCCAACGCTATTCCTATTCTCAGATTCTGTATAATTCATAGCAAACAGGGCTTTGCAGCAAATCTTTGTAAACCAGTGAGCCTTCCTGCTGCAAAAGAAAAGCCTGCGTTGCTCGACTTTAATGTTTCCTTCTCAGACATTACCTTTATTTATATCCTCTGTGTTTGCACAAAACACATCAGAGACGTTTGGCATTTGTTTTCCTCTGTCTCAATAGTAAAAACAAAAACAAAAAATCAAAAATCAAAGAAGAAGCTAACAGGTAGTCTGCAGCAGACTGTCTACTGTCAGTGGGTTAACAAATCCCTGCATTTCTATATTGGAAACATCTGTTAATCTTTTATTACTAAAGCATGTAACCCTTTTTTTGGTTCAAACAGAGCAACACTCATCTGGCCACGTACAAAAAAACCCCCAAAACAAAACCAAAACGTGAAAACAGCTCTGAGGGATTCATCCTCAGCCTCCCACACAGACGCTGGAGAAACCCTTAAAGTGCGCCGCGTCACCTGAGCGTCCGCTTCTGCATTTGGCGAATGCGTTCCCGGAGAGAAAGACGCCTGCGTTCGGGAATGTGCTTTTTTAAAAATGTATTTATTTACGCGCTTAAGCATGTGAGTCAGGTACTCCGCTAATGACAACTCCAATAATGAATGAGGCTCTCCGCGGTGACACATCAGTGTAGCTTTAAATCTCTGTTACCATGGAAACAGGCAGTTGCTGTACAGGTCTGGCACAGCCAATGGTCTTTTTTTTTTTCCCTCCCTCTCTCTCTGTCGTGCTCTTTATGTCACTCTCATTCTTTCTCCACCCCACTGCTCCGTTCATCTTTGCCTCCCAAAATCCTCCTCTCTTTCATTCTCTCACGTTGCATCTTCCTGTTTTTCCCGGGTTTTTTTTGTCTCCCAAATTTCCATTCATTCTTTCCCAACACTACTCCCCTCACACTCCCCATCTCCGAGGACCCCTCACACCTATCTCGCTGACTCGCTTTTCATTCATCCTGACGTTTTTACCTCTCTCTCTCGATTCATTCATGTCAGCCTTGTCACCACGGATCTCATCGCCTTCTCCCTCTCCTTTCATCACTTTCACCACTTGTCATGTCCTCCTCTGTGCCTCTTTCCCTTCATCAATTTCTATCTACCTGTACTTACTCTTTCTGTCTGTCTTCTTTTTTTTTCCTGTGTAAATTTTTCATCCTTCCATCTCTTGTTTAAGCTCAGTGCAAGTCCTCTGAGGCGGTCACTACGCCACGCCTTTAAAATAGTGGTTTTGCATATGCATGACGGCTGCTTTGCATATGCTACATCCTTCAGGAACTCAGTAGCTGAAACCAATGCCTTTCTATTATTCTAGCACTTTATTTAATTTTTTTGGGGAACCGCAAAGATTGTGTGAAAACAAAAGAATGCATGAACCACAGCAGACGGCGGACAGGTAATCAGGAGTCAAACAGTCGTGTAAGTGACAAAGACAAGGTAAACACACAAGGACACGTTGTTCTCACCTTGCCAAAGCTGCCCTTGCCCAGCACCATCAGGAAGTTAAAGTCGGAAAGCCTGATGCGATCTTGGTTGCCGTTGGAGTCGAACCGGGAGGCTGCGTTTGCTGACTTTCCCTCCGTGTTTTTGCCCACTGCGATTTTAGCCCTCTAGATGGACAAGAAAGATAGAAATATATAGAGAAACTGTACGTAAAATAAAGGGAAAGAAAAGTAGGAATATTCTATTCTTTTGTTTCAGTTTTTCCTTTGTGTGTGTTTGTAATCTTTATGGTTTTCCGTTTCTCAACAGATAAAAAGTTCTGTTTGTTCCACAAACACATCGACACTCACAAGAGGATTTATTTTAAAAGTGTTTGCTTTTGTCGGAGGGTTTTATTGCACTCTGAAATGACAAAGATTACAAATGGAGACATGGCTTAACAATACACTTGCATCCATAATATCTTAGACAAACCTCCATCGAAATACTTCAGAATTTAAGAAGCTGATTAAATGTTGCAGTCCAGCATCTTTTGATTTTCCACTGACATAAAAGGAACTGGATTGACGATGCAGCTGAATTTAGTTGAAGTTAGTTCAAATTTGTTTAGATTGTCATCTTTGAAGCTTTTGAAACATAAAACGGCCTTCATCGCCTCCTTACCCTCAAGCTGGCTCAACCAAAGTTCATTTCTCTTCCCAGCTGATTCAAGCACGATAGCTTCTTTAAGGTAGGTTAAGATTGTAAAGCTTAAATCAGTAAGATTTAATAAACTCTTAATAAATTAAAGCTAAATTAGTTTACAAATTTATGGAATAAATGGGACCTTCATCCACTTGAGGATCTAATCCGAGCAGTTCAAACATTTTTAACACTCACAGATATATAATGTAACATTAATATATTTTTTATATAGTGTTTGACTGGAACCTTTTATGAATTAGCTCCTATTTTGCCGAATCCACATATATAAACCTTCATGAGTGTGTGGCTGTGGTTTTGGTTACATGGGAACATGCATCTCACGTCACCAACGCGACCTTTCAAACTCTCCGTCTTTGTCTTTTCAGGTCTTTGCCTTCCTCCTGGGAGCTTTCCCCCTAGAGCTATCACAAGAGCTGGTGTATTTGTTTATTAATGTGTGCCGCCAATCCCAGCCACCCAGAACCATGACCTTAACGAAAAGCGGAGACGACAATAGATAACGGGTAAGAAACGCACAAGCCAGTCCAGAATCAGAGGACGAAAAACAAACAACAGGAGAGAAAAAAGTAACATGAGGACAATAAAGGGGAAGGATTCGAATAGGCGACTGCATCGCCACATTTAAGGAGTATTATTATGTTTTATTTTTCCCACTGCATTCCCCTTAAGTGTTGCAAACTGCAACTTAACACACTTTCAGAAGAAGACTCCTGTTTGCAGCTTGGAGTCGGTGTGACAAGCGGAGAAAAGAAGAAGGAAGGAGGAAGGAAAAGGGAAAATCACGGAGTGGGGTGATCCTCATCACTGCCAAATGTGTTAATGAATGGGCCTACTGGTCAGGCACCCCCCCCCAGCATCCCCGCCCACCCACACACGCACAAACACGTCTGGACCTGCCGTGTGCCAGACCGGATGGTGCTGTAAGTGTGCCTGCCAACTGCTAACAGCTCTCCCAGAGTGGCTCTCACTCAGACACACACGCGCACACACACGCCCCCATGCACGCAGAGTGGCCAAAGCCAGCTGCTCACACACATTCCCAAACACACAACGCATTTAACCGCACGCAGGCGCGCACACACCTCAAATTTCTGCCGTAGCTCCTCGTTGCCCTCCTCTCCCTCTGGAGCCACGGGAACGTTGAAGTACTCGCCTTCTTCCTGAGAAAGGAGCTTAAACCTGAAATGAAGAGATATTCACTCTTACATGACTGATGATTGACTTACATACATAACCGGGGGGGGAGGGGGGGGGGCTATTTTTTGTAGGACTAAAAGGGAAACATTTTGCCCATAATGAAAAGAACTTCTCGTGGCTGAGGCACAAATCACACGGCTTCCCCAGTGCAGAGTGTTTTTTTTAGAGGATTGATTTATTGTCACAGATCCTCCCGGTTTCACCTTCAGCAATCTGAAACCAGATAAACGCTCCCTGAGGTGACAGCCTACGTTGAATGTTGTTGTTTTTTCTTTAACAAAAATATGTGAGAGCAAAATAAATTTACGTTTCAATCAAAACCAAAATGCGGTTAGAAATGATGCATTTTCTACAAGTTGTCTGCAAAAGTGTTCATATCCGTTAGATGAATCCCCGTTGTGCATTATGAGAAATGTTATGGTACGGAATGGCACAAAATGGAGTATAATTGTAAATTAAAACAGAAGTGATGTGTGCTTCTACAGTTTTTTTTCCCAGGAAATCTGAAAAAGCGTGGCATGCATTAATATTGAGCTCCCCCAAGTCAAGACTTTGTAGATTCACGTTTTGCTACTTTTGCAGTTAAAAGTCTTCACGGAGTTTGTCTCTACCAGCTTTGCACATTTAGAGAATTATTTTTTTCCCCACAAATCTTTCTCAACTAAAAGCCTAAACTCAGTGAGATTCCACTCTCAGATTTATCCCTGCTGAAGAACAGGGTTCCCACAGCATGATGCTTCCACCACAAGGTTTCATGGTGGGAATGGTGTGTTTAGGATAAAGAGCAATATGAGTTTTCATCCACATGCAGCATTCGATTTAATTCTTGTCTCAATGTGCCTTCTACAGGTTTGCTGTGCTTCCTACATGGCTGGCTGTAAACTAGAAACAGGACTTTCTTTCAAAAATGTCTTTCATCTTGATAATCTTCCATTTAAAAAAAACATATTTATAGAGTTTTTGCCATATACAGAATCTTCCCACTGGTCTCTGAATATCTGCAGCTCCTCCAAAGTTACCAGGAAGAGCTTGTATCTCTGATTAACAATCTCCTTTCCTGGCCTGGCCAGGATAATGGTACAGCCAAACCTTGTTGGATAGATTTGCCGTGCTCTTTCCATTTTCAGACAGTAGACTAAACAATACATGAGATTAGCGTATTGATTTATAACCCAACCTTGCTTTAATCTACTCCACATCTTCCTCCCTGACCTGTTATGTTCCTTGGCCTTCATGATGCTGTCTGATCCCAAACATTGTCCAACAAACCTCTGACATTTTATTTATTTAAGACCCTAGTTCCTATTTAAAGTGGCATCTGCTAGCATCAATATGGAAACTAACAAGTCCAATAAAAGATCTTTTAGTCTCTCAGTCTGTCTCCGTCCCTTTCCTGTCATGCCAGGAAGTGTGCGGAGCTGCACAGAGGTGGATTAGAGGAAAACCTGCATCTTAAAAGGCTCACTCCGAATATCAGGTGTACCGAGGCATCCTTCCACCTCCCAGTCTCACCTCAAAAGCTGGCATCTCATTAAAAACCCTGACAGAGCACTGTCAGCAAAAAAAAAAAAAAGAAAAAAAAAGAGAGGAAGATTTAGAGAGATAGTGATTGGGCTGCAGACACAGAGGGAGAGGGATGGAAGGAGGGGGCGCGCGAGGGTGGAGGAGAGGAGAGATAAAGAAGCAGAGATAAAAAGACGGGGGAAGAGCTACTCTGGCACTAAATATAACCAGATTAGGAAGAAGAGCTCCAAAAAAAAAAAAGTTTTTTCTCCTATGCTACAGTAATGAACAAGGTCACCTTCACTCTCCCTCCTGCTCTCTTGTGTTCGCCGCCTCAAATGTTTCCACACCCCAACTCCACTCATTCATCCAGCCTCCGTGCCTTACCAGCCGTCCACCCCTTGCTTTTGGAGCTCTGAGATGCCGAAGGACAGTGATCCCATGAAGTCGTTGCGGCTGGTCAAGTCCCAGTCCCACACCTCCACCGACAGGCGGCGGTCCTTGTCATACTCCTTCAGGTGGCTGGAGGAAACACGGGGGGGGGAAGTTTTGTGAGTGACGATATTCTCCGAGATACACAACTCTACTTTGTGACATTACATCATCTTAAAGTACAAAATGAAATTAAATTCACTGCTCATTGTTTCGAGCAGCTAGCATGATAATAGTGCATGTATGAGAATTGGCAAAGCTTTCAATTAAGAGGTAATTGAATCAGTAATTATTTCTGATTAAGAGTTATCAACTTAAATCCTAGCTGGTATTTATAGAAGTTTCTGGTGAACCAAAGTTCAATGTGCCTAAACAACCCATATTTTTGATTTTATAAATTCGTTTTTGTGGAGAAAGCAAGAATAGACTTGCAACATATAAAAGAAGATCTCACAAAACAACAAGTGACATGAAAGGAGTCTACCGAAAGGAACCGAAAGGTTTAAATACTGAAACTCCTTCCAGTATTACGGTAATTACTACTTACTGGTAATCACTGGTACATTAAGCGGCTACATCTGATCCACTAAATGTGAATTGAAATTAAGAAAACAGGAAATAAAGCAGAAATGGATAAAAACTAGCACTCACATTATGAAGCAGAGCTAAGACAAATACAAAACACAGCAAAAGAATGCGCAAAAAGCAAAAGCCCCAAAACAACTATTTTTCTTGTCTTTACAAACTTGTTTACTAAAGCATAACGCTCTGTTATTTCTTATTTTGGTGGCTTGAAAGATGCACAAAGTTCCACTAAGCCTGAACATCTGCACTGAAATGCCTGGAGTTATCAGTCTTCTCCCGAACTAATCGTCGCGAGGATTATCAAGGATGCAGCAGCAGCAAAACAACCCCAAAAGCAAGGTTTTACAAGATACAGGAAGCCAGATGTTCTCATCCGAGCGCCGGCGGTCACTCGAGCATGGGAAGAGCGGTACAATGCAGAAAGTAGTTCTTTCATTAAGAAGAAGACATGATATCAAGGAGAGCGAGCAACAAGAAGCCGTTAAACTTTCTTACAATTTGAAGGTCTCGTTCCACGTGGGGTTTAGGCAGCACTTTATAGTCTTGGTCTTCTGTTTGCTTTCACTGCGTGGATCTGGGATCAACTTCAGCTTCACGTACGGGTCTGACAGACCGTTGGGGTCCATAGGAATCAGATTCCTGGCCTCTTTAACTGAAGAAAGCAAAGAAAATAAAAAACAGCAGGTCAAAGTCACCAATAATTTAACTTTTTCAATTCTCACTGTATTTGAAAAGCATTAGTTGGAGGGACGGTTGTCTCTTTTGTGGTGGTCCAAGGTTGCAGCATCTAAACGGTACTGAAAGGATTAGCTTAAAAAGAAAGTTGCCTATGCTAACTGTTTGGATTGAAGTAGAAAACTGAATTTGGATAGAAATAAAATAACACGGCACAGATCACAAGAACAGGAAATTAGAGAAGTAGTGGCATATTTTTGCTATTCGAGCCAGACTGATGGAGAATTCATGAGGAAAGTGCAATTTTTGGTTTTCAACATAAGCGTTACTCAGGACCTTTGTGACAAAATGTGACTGCAGTGTTCATAGATGTTGATGCAGACAAAGGAAATAACCCTGCAGAGGGTTGGAAGATCTGATTGTAATGACCGTGGAACTTTGCCAACTTCAATACCAATCCTTTTGTTGAGACAGCCTGTCATTGAGAGGTAATTGTACTCCATTAATATAATAAAAATGTGTATCTATTTGCCCCTCTGTGTGTATGTCTTCAACAAATGTTGTGGGTCAACCTGCAAGTTTTTCCAGCCATGATCCACAGTAACACTGTAAGTACATATTAGTACATTTAATTTTGGTTCGTTGAAATCCCCAAACAATAGCAGACCAGGGAAAGCGATGTAAGAAGAAACACAAAGGAAAAATTATTTATAAAAATGTATACATTTGTTTAAAAATGTGATTTCTTATTGAAGATGCCAAACCCTGCATAAGTTACTTACCAGGTCACACGTTTTCCAATACAATTTCTTTAGTGATTCATTAAATTCTAAATTAATTAAAAATAAACTATTGCTAATAAACCCCGCCTCTCGCCCGGAACGTTAGCTGGAGATCAGCACCAGCACCAGCCGACCCCACCAGGGACAAGGGTGTTAGAAAATGGAAGGAAAACTAATAAACTAGTGCAGCTAAAACTTGCAAATTTTGTTTCACCAAGTTTAGATGTTTATGGCAGCCTTTTCATATCTACAGGTTAAAAAACTGTTTATTTTTACAATGCTTTTACACTGTGATCTGGTGAGGAGTTGGCTGCTTTTATCTGACCTGGCCATTGTCGTTCTATGCAATTCCGCTTGATTCTCATCTCTCTTCCCTACTTTGCCTGGAATTTCTCCCATTAAGCTGAATTTCTCTGGTAGAATTTCTAATGGGCCAATCAGAGATCAGAAAGAGACGTTGTTAACGATTACGTTGATTGCCTATGTACTATTTTTTTTCCCACTAGGGTAGCTTTTATAACGTTTTTAGCATGATAAGAGAAAAATGACAATCTACCAACTACTGTAGATAGTTGCCATGCTCCCTCCCCCATATTTTAGTGAAAGAAATTTATGTACTTGTCCCATACAAATCTAAAGGTCTCATAAGGTGGCGTGTAAGTTTCCTTTGAACCAAGACAGAAAGGAGAGCTTCCCAGGAGATCAGGAAAAATGCTGCCGCTAAAGCATTACTCTCCACTAACCTCCAATAGGTTAACCGCAGCGAAGACTCCAGCATTAAACTCTCAGCAGAGCGGGCCAATAAATATTAGATGATGCCAGCTAAAGTGACCATCAAATAGCAGCGGAGGAGAGCTGTAAAGAGGGTAGAATACCAAATAGTCCCAGAGGACACAGAGTAAACAGCAAAGATGTGTGTAAATCTGTTGTTGTGAGTAATTGAACGCATCTGCTCGAGCGTACATATCAATGGAAGCAAACGGAACAGCAGATTACGTTACAGTGCCACCTTGGGTGTTTTATTTTTGTAATTGTTTGTGTAAATTGATTGTGATCAACACAATTTTTGACCAAAAAAGAAAAAAACAACAACAATGGTCTGATGTCTGCATGATGACACCTAAGAGGTTAATGTCAAAGTGAAAGTTTATTTCTACAAAATAATGAAAATTATTAGAATGTAGATCACTTAAAAGCAGTGTTTGTGTCTCAAATGATTTTAGTACTAAGACACCCAAACCCGGAGGATTCATTCACTGGTTAATCTGTATTTCTGGATATTATTAGAATTTTAATAGAAACATCTAAGTGCAAAATGTACCTGATTTTTCATTAACATTCTTAGCAAATTTTAGCCAAAATTTAGTGACAGGTTTTGATTCAAATAAAACAATTTAGAATACAAAATTCAGTTCAAAATACAACATTTTGATATCTATCACAGAGATCATTTCAGAAGTTAGGTTTATTCTGAAAAGAAAAAAAAAAGCATTAAAAAGTCAAAGATACAACTTATTTCTGACGCTCTTTCTTTTTCAGCTTAGGTTGAGTAAAAGTCGCCTTCTTTAGCGGTAGAGTTATAATTTTTTTTTAGAATATTCTCTGTGATGATAGAATCAATGTCAGTCAACAGAAATCAACTTGGTGTTTACAGGAAAGGTTTTTCACACAAGAAAAGATGCTTGCTGGGTCTTTAAGGATTTTGGTGAAGATGAGACAAAGAGTTATGGTCAAACGAAGCAATTACTAAACAGAAGTTCAATCTCACCCAATCTAATTGGCGCGCTTCTTTAATTATACAGTTTGTTTCTGTTTGCACTGTTCCCTAGCACAATACTGAGCTCACAGAAATCACCCTATTCTAATGTCATCAGGCAACATGCAATCCGTTTTGACAGCTTCCTGAGATCCAAACTAGAAGGAAAAAATCTTCACCTGTATTGAAATGCAACTAATCCAGAAGCTTCATGATTTAGCATGATAAAGTACAAAGTATATGCTTGGTACTTATAAGAAGGAAGATTATGGTCACATAGCAACAGCGCCACCAATAACATTGGGATAAATTACTTTAGGTGTTACCAGTCAGGCGACGGCATGTAGCAATGGATTAGCTACCACTCCTTCAGGCACGTTCCAGAAACCAAAGGAGTTGCCAGCACAATGTTAAACCACACACGTTTTGTGCATGCGTAGAAGAGTTAAAGGTCAAAGACGTTGTGATTTATGGTGTGCTCTTTCACACCGGTGTGAAGGGTTTGAAAAGTCCTGTGCACTTTTAAGCCAGTCTTTCAACAGCTGATCACAATCACTCCTTTACCATTGAAGGTTTGTTTACGAAACCATTTCTGTTTTGCACATTCTCTTACAACACACAGAAAATAGCATCTGAAAGATTTTGGTTCGATATCCTACACTGCATTTGCCATGCTGGAGTCTCTTTAAAAGAGAGGCCAGGCCCTCTCTGCTCCCATGAGCTTTGCATCATGGGGAACTTTGATCTACCTACGACCAGAGAAAGGCTGTGAAGAATCTGTTGCTTCAAGAAATCCAAAATCGGAGTCAACACAAACACGTCTCTCAGTGGAGCAGCCATATTTTGTTTACCAGAGCCTGCTTTATTAATCTTAAGGGAAGATGCTCTGCTTCTTATTCAGCACTGAAATAAGAATGTTAAGCAGGGCTCCGCACTGATCCCTGTCGGCAAAAAAATGGAACTGCCTCTGTCTTCTAGGTTGAGTTAAAGTTAAAGAGCTTTCTCATAAAACCAAAAGGAAAACAACTAGACGTTGAACAAAACCTTTAACAATGTCCGGATAATTTTTACCTGGACATTTACATACTTGAATTAGTTTGCCGTTCTGGTCTGCTAAGTGGATTTACTGCTGTCCTGGCAGTGTGTGTGATAAGTGCACTCTCTTATCATTCCCCACATTAACGAGCCGTTAATGATCCGGTGTTGGAGCGTGGGAACCAGAACCAAAGATGAGACTAAAACACACTGAGCAGCAGGGAAGGAGAATTCAGCATATTGGTTCAAGCACCAAAATAATATTCATATATTCTGATAACACAGGATAAGAAAATATTTACTGCATCTGCATATTGAATTTAATACACTAAACGATAGACATGTTAAGGATTTTTAAGTCAAATTAATTTAAATGTTTAGTTTAACTTATTTCTATTCCTGCTTTTCAGGTTTTCTACTCTTAAGTCAGCCATTTAGAAGCAATATTACTGTAAAGAAAATTGATAAATATATTATGGTAATAGTAGTTATAATACGCAGCACCAGTGAGAGAAAAAGATGCGCATGAGGGTCTTTTAGCTTCTAAAACTGCTACTTAGAAATCTGGAGACTTTAAAATAACATGACACAGAAACAAATACCAATACATGTTTCTGCAGTTGGAGGTCAAAAAATTCTGGTTTTCCTAGGTTGCAATTTTCATACAGTTTCAATTTTGCCTTTGATGATTTGTGGTTGTCAGTTCTTAAATACAATCAGTAATTTTCTCTTCTTAAATGCAACGCTAAAAGGTCTACATCTTTGCAGAAAATAATGAACTGACACAGATTAGGTTTATGTTCACATGTAGCCGTGGTGATGTCACAGAAGGGTCCCAGTTAGATTTTTATCAGTTAGAAGTTTATTATAAATAAAGATATATTTCAGCTTGATGCATGCACTGTTTAAATTACGCTGACTTCTAAGAACGCTTGTTACAGTCCTCTGCTGCCTCCTTCAGGTGAAAATAGTCACTACACGTAAAAATTTATTCTATTAAACCAACGCAACTTTTTATCTTGGGCTCCTTTTAAATACAGTAGATTAAAAGCAAAACATTTTTTGCTCCAAGCTAAATTAAGCAAAGTACATTAAGGCAGTTTTGTTCTTTGACAACAAAGGGACACATTTTTGCAGATTTCTATTTTTCATAATAAAACTGAGAGAGCAACAAAGAGTATAAATACATGAATAAATTCATAAGTCATAACAATTACATTTTGGCCTGATTACCTAATAAAAGTCAGAGTGAATCCCCAACTACAAAACTTATTTTATAGATATTACTTTTAAATAAGAAATAAAATATTCCTGCTTGGTTGGCAAGCCCATAGTTGATGTTGGCAAATTTCAGCCGGATTATTGTCCGCAACAGTAACCTGATTGTCCAGTTAATTATTCATTTGGTAATTTTGAAATGGTTCTTTAAAAGCTCCAGAGCGTCCATCTGGTGTATTGTGAATATTTTTGCAGATTTAGTTTGGCAGAATCTGAAAAGGCAAAATGGGTCCAGAATAACTAAAAGTACATTTATACCATGTTCAGAATTACAAATATTTCCAAATGTACAAAAGGAAAGATAATATCTTAACTGAATAAAAGCTTAACCTCATCTTAAAGTAGTATTATGTTAAAATGGCAAATGAATTTTAATATGGATGCACATTATATCGGAACTAACACTGATACTGACTAATAATTAGTCAGTTTTTATTATATTGCTTTAATGAATAAAACTGGACCACTATTTACAAGAGATATTTCTTCTCATCTTGTTGCCATTTGTTTCTGGAGGGGAAGTCGATGGAGGAGGTTGGTCAAGTGGTATTTGTTTTGTTTTGGGAATTATTTTATTTTCCCAAAACATTTTCTGAATGTCTAATATCTAATATTAAATTTAGAGTCTTATTTAAGAAAATCATTGCAGAGAGCCTCTTAAATGGAGGGTGCAAGTTCAGGTCACGTTCTGTTTCAAAAACTAAACTTTAAACATTCGAAAGGAAGAGGGTTTGGGATCATCGTTTTGCCGTAACACCCGGTTGTGTTCAACCTTGTTCGACAGTCGGCGTATGGTACCTCAGTTTTGTGTGTGTTATGCCTTGTGTGTGCTGTAACACACACAAGGCATAATGAACCCCAAACACACACAACCAAATACATTTCGAAAGGCCTCAAGCCTCAGATATGGCCCTGGCCTCACCTTCATTCAAATGTTGAGCAATATAATAATAATAATAATAATAATAATAATAATAATAATAATAATAATAATAATAATAATAATAATAATAATAATAATAATAATAATAATAATAATAATAATAATAATAATTTTTAAAAACAGACACGGTTTCTGAAAAAAAAAAGGAGCAACTAAAAATTCAGCCACAATTATGACATAAGAAATTAATACCTACAAAAAAAAGCATCTGGTTTCTCTGTAGCTTGATAAGGCACTTTGAAATAAATCAAATAAACCACTAACAGGCCCAGATGATTTATTTTAACGGTGAGTCTCATGGCAAAATACCATGAACCAAAACACAAGAGATCAATCCTTTTAATCATGAAGCAAGTATCTTCATCTCTGCCATACTTACAGCAGAGGGAGACAAACACCTGCATTCCTAACACTTCCCCGTCGATATGTTGGTGCTTTTGCATCTGCATCGGTGCGTTTTCCTGAAATGCACTCACTGGTGACGGTGAGAACGTTGGTCTTGACCTCGGCGGTGATCTCGATGCGGCCTCTCCTCTCAGTGTGGTCCGTCCCACACAGGTTCGGCACGTTGGGCACGCAGCGCTTGTGGATGTTCATCATACAGTCTGAAAAGCACACGCAAGATCACATCCAGGAATAAACTGTTTGTGTTTGAAGGAAGCCATATAGTAATCCACATGCAAATGCAAGGAATTAGTAAAGATTTTCATGTAGATATATGAACAAAAATGATCAGGTTTGAGAGGTTAGGTGCAGTGTGGAGCACGTACGGTCGCATCTCATCCCCTGGTGGATGAGGCCGTAGAGTAGGGAGCCGCAGTGGTCGCAGAAGGTGGGGCTGGAGTAGGTGTGGATCTTAAATTTATGCTTTGCCCTCGGGTCCTGATGACAAACATAAAGAGAAACATTAGAAACTTGATAAGCACCTTAAAACTATCCTTTTTATCGGAGCAAACATTTCACAACACACAATTAAATAAGGGGATCTTTGCAGAATCAAAGAGCAAATAAATGATCTTCCGTCTCGTTCCCCACAAGCCATTCATCTCAGACTTTCCGCTGCTGTCAACATTTTACAGGAAGTTTATACAGGGGTAGGTGACTGTAGAGGGGGGTTGACTGTTATCTGATAACAATAGCTTTCCTCTGAATTGCTTTGATTCTCATCAGTTTTGTGAGGCCACAAAAGCAGCTCCCTTCAGGGTCTGAGTGCGTATGCATGTGCAGGTGAGCATGCGTGTAGTTCTGTTGGGACAACTGTCTCTGATAGGAAGTCAGCCTTCTGTGAAGTTTGATACTGGTCTGTCGAACAATCATGAACATGCGTGCAGCTCCTGGAATGACACGACAGTGACTAGGCACATTTTTTTTTAAACCCCAAAGAGAGATTCAGACCTGGAAATTGTAATGTTTCGAAGAGAGACGAAGTTAAGCTTTTAGAGGCAAAATGCATTCAAGGAAATATATCTGTTTGGTTTAATTTTGCATCCTAGCTCAAAGATTAGTTCTTCACAACCAATTTTAAGCAGCAACATCGTTCGCCATGAGCAAACAGGCCAAAAGCTGAACCGTTTCAGCTGCTGACTGCTGCAGATGTAGGTGGTCACGTAGTGTAAGAAAAGCAACACTGAAGGAAGATTTTGATATTATTCATAAAATTCCTGCCTGTCCTCTTCTAAACTTTTGCTAAATTGTTAGCGTTTGATCCATTCAAGCAGAAATACTTGGAAAAATTCTAGTATTTTTTTCTGGTTTTGCTGCATGTCGCCACCATCTTAGCATATTTGGAGACTTTTTATAACTCAAGCTTAGTTCAGATTGGGTGAAGAGCACCAATTTTCAGGTTTTCACAGATCTCAATCAAATTTAGGTATGAACTTTGACTGGGCCATTATGACATGGATTTCCTTTACTTAACCATAGTATGATGATATAACCATATAACTCTCAGCTGAGTTATATGGTGTTGTGGTGTTGCTTTTTTTTTCTCCAGTAATGTTCTTAAACAAACAGCTGAGGCTTCACAGATTCACACTGTGGTCAAAATACTCACATTTGGACTCCATAGTATTTATTAATTTAGTGACATTCTAAAAACTAATGACCACAGAAGAGTTTACTTAGAGGTGTCAGAGTGAAGGGGCATGAATGGTCTTTAACTCACTCAAGTTAAATAAGTGAGTTGGTCTAACATTCTGCTAACATTGAAGTTTTTGATCAAATGAGGATGAGTTCAAGGGATATGATTACGTCTACTGTACTGTCATTATCAAATAACATCTAAGAATTGCAAAACGAAAAGTTTAAAATGTCTGATTAAAGAAATTTGGGTTATTCATCTCATGTACATAAACATCTTGTAAATAAATCATTGTAAACTGTTAAACTTCGTAGTGTGAGTGCTTAATGGATCATTTTCATGTTATGGTCTATAGTCATTACAGTGAGAGTTTTTGACAATTTCTGCAGTGGAGAGAGAATACCGCCTGCACATATGTACAACACACTTCGTCTTCCTATTGTCTGTGACTAAATTATTTCTGCACATTAACATTCGTAAGTTGCTTTCAACCGTACATTAGAGATTTTACGTGGGAGTGTGGAGGGCGGATCACATCTCCAGGTGGACTGTGATTTCTTAGGGGAACGCTGCCTTCAGGTTTCTGCATCATTTTACTCTGAATCATAGGACCCGTTTTCTTAATAAAACCCCTAATGTGCTCCCCCTCAATTCTCAAACAACAAAAAAGCAATTATAGTTATTTTGACGTTTTGTCACGACTCATATTAGTTACGTTCTTTGAGGTGAAAATTGTGCAACAAATCCTCTTCATGAAAATATATTTAAATGTGGAACCAGGGAGGGGGAGAAAACCAGAGCCTATTTTCGTCTGCTGTCTATCAAGCGCCCATGTGAGTTCATGCATGTGTGAAACCTGCAACCGCAGTGGAGAGAATACACACCTGCATCTGAGCTCTGTGGTAGTACAGATGTCCAGAGGGAAGCTACATATTCTCAGTTCTTGTGAATGTTCAGAACTTTCAAATCAAAAGCCAGAACAAATTATATGCCTGAATTGTTGCTCTAGTCTACATTTGTCCTGAGACTTAATCTAGCATTTTGACCCTTGCCTCAGTTATATTCAACATCTTCAAATTATAGGAACGTCTTGGTATGTCGTTAAGTTTGAATCATTTCATATCTTAATTTTTCTTTTCTCGTCTTTCAGAGGAAGTAATGAGCATCTAGGAGGTACAGTTACATTCAGTTCAATTTATTGTCCAACAAAATGGCCTAATTGGAAATTGCCTCATAACCCTTCTGAGACTGATGGGCAGCAACACTTGCATCTCTAAGGTCAATGCTTTTCCAGTGTGTAAACAAACATCTCTACACGCCAGTGCAGCAAACACCTAAAACTCTTAGATTTACAGAAGTTGTTGTTTTGACAGTTATGAAAACTTTCATACAACCATACACTTAAGGCATGAATTATAAGGTCCATATTTTTTTTTAAACTTATTTCCATGTAAATGTCTATCCTTTCCCCCTCTCTCCATTCCTTTGTTTTATCACTCTCCTGTCCAATTATATTTCCCGCCAACGGCATTAGTCATCTCCCGCCAACACACAAATCAAACACATGCTGTCATGTTATTGGAAATACTCTGTGATAGACAGGCTTCAGAGTCACTTAGTTGGTGAAGCAAAAATGTTTTTTCTTCCTTGAAATTATCCACACAGGAAACTTTTAAAACACGCCCATGCCCATTTTTAGTTATATTTAAAATAAATGTTAACTGTGCAGAGCATTAATGATGGTAGTAATAATAATGCACTTTATTTAAATGTGTTTTTCAAAACACTCAAGGATATATATTGTATAAACAAGTTAAAAACAAGTTAGCTACCAGCAACTTAGATAAATAAAACATTTCCTCTCTGTTCTTCTCTGTAAAGTAATGCTGACAATGTGATGTTAGCTTGTAAATTGGCTGCATTACAAGCCATGCTATTTATTTTACCTGCAGACGTGCTAACATTTGTAGCATTTTGCATTATGTTTGTTTCAAAACAGAGGAATAATTTTTTATTAGCTTTTATCATTTTTTCCCCCCATCACTGGTAAAAGTTTAAGCGAATTCCTCTATCCAGCCACAGAACACAACTGACAGCTTGATGTAACGCGTGGCAAAGGGCAAATATTCCTTTACATCTAAAATGCAAAAAATTTTATATCCTGTGTAGGTTTTTTCCTGCAGTTTTGAAACCATAATTTTTACTCCTGCACCGCTGAACCTTGAAACCATAAATCAGTTCATGTCGGACACGGCGTCTGTAAAACGTGCAGAGATGTGGTCCTTCAACCTCCAAGTTCTATACCATCAGCAAGCTGTGGGCCTGAAATGTAGGTTTCATTAGAGGACATCATCCCTCGACTTCTCCCACAGGGAACCCATTCTATTAACCCAGATTTTTAATTGAATTCTTCTTTTATACATACATAGCTGACAGAAGGGAAGAAAAATGAGAGGTAGTATGGGAATTAAGGAACTACAGACAGAGAGATGATCTTGTGTACACCAGGATTAACTGTTTTTAGATTTGACTGCATCAGTCTAACAACATTATACATCTGTTTCTAAATTGATGTACCCCTTGGTTATTTTCTTTCCTCTCGGTAGGAGCTCTTATGCACAGATACAAGTCCTCCGCTCCATTTCCATCTCTAATAATAAAGTAAGCAACTAGTTTGGAGCAGAGCTAGCCTAAATTCCCAGGGACGGAGGTCATAAGGTCATGAACTTATTAAAGAAACGATATGATAATGGTGACACGGCCCCATAATTAAGAGCAGAAGACCCCTGGGTGGATGAGATTTTAAAATAGACAATGTACGCGGCGTTTTCAGGTTTGGTTTAAAGGGAGACAAGTGGGAGATATTTTCATGCAAGGGGAGAGCTACAGTACGTCTACCAAATATAGAAATGTTCAAGTGTCAGAAATGAAGCCGGTGGAAAATAGAAAGAAGATGATAGAGGTGGATGGTGAGATTTGAAGTGACAAATGGAAAAAAAAAAAAAAACCCAGAAGCTTAATGCTGGCTTAAAAATAAGAGATGCCCAAGAGGAGATTTTTGGATTAGCTCTTTAATCAGTAAAAAAAAAAAAAAAGGAAATGAATTAATCAAATACTCTATATGTTTCAGCCTATAGATTTGTTTATTTTTTTTATTTGAATAACCCTAACCCTACCCTAACTAAAATAATCAGGAAATCACATTTCCATGAAATACAGACATTTGTAAAGTACAAAATAATATTTAAGTATTTTCTAATCAATAAGCACACAATTTGGATTAAAGCATTTGGGATGTTCTGGCTTTACTTTTTTCAACCAAACATATTGAATCTGTTTAAAGGTCACTTACTTATATCACCAGAACTTGGCATTTTACCTGGGATGTGTAGGCTTTTAACGTCTTTGTTTCAATGGTCTAGTCCAATTCCAGACCTAAACTTACTCGACAATATTTTATTTTTCACCTGGTAAATTTATTTTTTTTTTAAACACACATCTTTCCATTTCAGTTTACAATTTTGCATTACCTCTTGGTGGAATGTTGAAAATCTGAGGGATGTGTAATTTTAATAATCTGACTGTACTCACGTCTGAGGCAGGTCCTTTGTCCGCGCCTGGACAGGAGAAAGTGACAAACTCATGGCAGCGTTTATGAACCACGAAACAGCACACTGTGAAAAGAGTGAGAGAGAAAAAAAAATGCATCAAAATTCAATGTGAAGATTTCGCATTTCATTAAATTTCTCTCACAACAGTTGCCAGTAATATACAACATGATAAATTCTCCCAAAACGAGCCTCGACACTGCAAACTGAAGCTAAGATGGAAACCAAAATGTATCAAGAGAAGAAGAAAAAAATGGATTCTGTACGATTCAGATTAAACTGACCTGGAACAACACTCCTCAAACACCACATGTGTATTATTAGTCTCTCACTGGGGATGAAGAGGTCTATTTCCCCTTTTCTTTCAGCTTAAATTACTAATACCTTTAAAAAAAGGCAAAGAGGAAAGGCAAGTATATCTGTACACCACCATTTATATACAAGACAGCTTAAAGTGGAAATGCAGTGGAAAAAACTTCACTAAAAGCATGAAACAAAATCAGAAAGTAATTTAAATAAACAGAGAGCATTTATTTTTAAGCAGAGAGTGACAAAGCCTTACTGCTTATTAAAAACACTCGTCGAGTTCAAAACTCTCATAAAATGAATAATGCCGGATGGATGGCCTGCAGAAAAGGTGTTCGCACTTGGAGCATTTCGTTGGAATTCTGCTGATTAAAACCAAACACGTCAAGCTAAAACTTGTGCAACTTTTAGAAACTAGAAGAGCTACAACAAATGGTGCATGTGATTAGTCTCTCTGTATCCCAGATTCAGACTACGATTACTCCCCCGTCAGTGGGGAGAAAGATTTGACTCACAGAGCGACTTCTGTAAAAAAAAAAACGAAAAAAATTTTTTTTTAAATGGTGGAGGAGACCTGCTGATGTTCATCCCCTCTAAAATGGCCTCTCCTTCCGCTGTGTTTCATTTCAAAGACCACATATTATCTAATACAGTTATAAAGTGTTGAATGGCGCTCAATTTCAATTCTTCTTTGCAATTACTCAAATAGTGATCCAGAAATAAATCGTGCTTCATCAGCTACTACAAAATGGTTATGCATGACCAAATTTATAGAGGCGTCCCCCTTCCTCTTTTGAAAATGAAAAAATGCAAACAAAGAGGAATAACTGCAGCTAAAATAAGCTTCGTTTGTGGGCCACCAGTCTATAATGTAGTAAGACTTACATAAAACCATGCTAAGACGTTTCGCTTAGCATCACCTCACTGTGCTGTGTTATATTGTTGCAGCTCTTTGATGACGAACTTTGAAGGGTCCAATTACAGATTTTCTGCCTTTTAATGACTTCCTTCCAGGAGAAATTAGACTAAAAAGCTCTTGATGCGAAAGCACTTTTGACTTGACACAAATGTTTTTATTGAAATTAAGGCAAATTACAGATGCTCTTAGGCAGACTTCTTGACTGTAGTGACTTCGCTCTTGGAAGCAGCACTTATATCAGTATTTAAAAGCTCAAGTAGTGGAACAAAAGGATTCTGTGGGTCTGTCTTAACACCTACACTCTCTTTTTGTAACTCCTGCAGCATTGTCATTTAGTCAGACGGCCTATTGGACGCACAATGGGCACCATCTCCTTATCACAAGATTCTTTTCTGTTTATGGGTTTTCAACAGCTAAGCAAGCAATACACTTTTTCCTCATCCGATTTACAGAAAAACAACAAAGATCTACATCAAAGAAATCTTATGCAATCTGCAGCCAAATGAGATGAAAAGCGTGACACGGTTCCAATTTCCAGGTTGGTAACAATCAGCGAAGCACAAACGTGGAAGCGCCGATGCACAACGAGCCTGTCATCTCCACCCCGCTCAGTGTCAGCTCCACTTGACAACCAAGACAAACACAGAAGGGTAATAATATCACAGACACGTCGAGAAAACGTTCATACGAAATGCCCTGGAGTCCATATGAGGAATGACAGGTAGGCCCAAAGAGATGCACTGAATGTGCAAACAGGAGGTTTCACGAAAGCTCAAGTCAATCCAGGTTACATCACACTAATCTGTTCACATGACTTAGTTATAGAATTTTATAATTTTTTAAAGATTGTGCATTTCCAGCTGATTGTTTTATACACTTATTAACACCGGGCAGGTAGCAGAAACACACACAATCTACTCTGACCATAACATTGGTACATTTGGAAATCTTTAATTTTAGTCAGATTTTTTAAACAAAAACAGATTTGTGATTTTATCCATTTTGAAGGTAATTTCAGATAAGGTTTTATTGCTGATCTAAAGGGAGAGTACTGTGTGTTTTCACAGAGTATAACATTTTCATAAAGTAATTTTATAGCACAATCAACTCACTTTGTTACCTTCAGCTGGTCTGGAAATGCTGTAAATACCAAAAATAACAGGCTGCACAGTGGCACAGTTGGTAGAGCTGTTGCCTTGCAACAAGAAGGTCCTGGGTTCGATTCCCGGCCCAGGGTCTTTCTGCATGGAGTTTGCATGTTCTCCCTGTGCATGGTGGGTTCTCTCCGGGTTCTCCGGCTTCCTCCCACAGTCCAAAAACATGACTGTCAGGTTAATTGGTCTCTCTAAATTCTCCCTAGGTGTGAGTGTGTGTGTGAATGGTTGTGTGTCCTGTATGTCTCTGTGTTGCCCTGCGACAGACTGGCGACCTGTCCAGGGTGAACCCGCCTCTCGCCCGGAACAGGTTGTCAAAATTAGTTTTGAGTAAAAAATAAAGATACGTACCAGAATACCTTCTGTCAGGGCAAAACTGTAAGAGCATCAAACACTTTTTATCCAGAGTTGTCATTAACATGTGATCGTGTACACTGCCGAAATATTTTTAAAAGCCCATCAACTGTATACAAGCAGTTGACTGACAGATATGTGATTATTATATCACTCCTTATGGACATATTTACTGTCAATAATGAGTTCAGACAGCAGATGCAGAGGCAGATTAAAATGTGGACAAATTAGATGAAAGAACTGGGAGGGGGAAAAAAAAGCCCACCACATATCTTTACAGAAAACGAGTTTGGGGACACTGGGCGTGCATCTTACTGCACCAATCTGCACCATGCTTTGGCAGCAGATCAAGGTTAATTTTAATCATGTTAACATTTATTTAAAAAAAAAAAGATAATTGGTGTGTTGGACCTCGGTATTTTCAGCCTGAGGGAGAGAATACAGGTGGCCACATTGGCTGTGAAGATGAACTTGCCTGCCTACAAGATGATTCAGTGTTAGTAGACTGCGTTTGGGAGAATGCGCTCAAAATGTTTCTCACTGCTAAAAGATACTGATAATGTGCAGTCTTACGCTAACTAGGGCATACGTCTCAACATGTTCAGGACATTAAAATGCTAAAAACCAAATAACTCAGATGTTATAACGTAGATCCTGAGCTGGCAGGTGGAGACGTAAAGGTGTGCCAAGGATTTTATGAGGTTTCACTGAAACCAGGAAGATAGAGCACATCACACCAGTTTTAAAGTCCTACACTGGCTCCCTGTAGCTCAAAGAACAGACTTTAAAATACTGTTGCTAGTTTATAAATCACTGAATGGCTGTAGCAACACAACACATTAAAGACGTGCCGTTGTTGTTCTATCAGCAGGTCTTCTGGTTCTGGTTCTGCTCTGCATCCCCAGAACCAGAACCAAACATGGAGGAGCAGCATTCAGCTTCTATGAATTACAAATCTGGAACAAACTTGCAGAAAACTGCAAAACAGCCGAAACACTGAGTTCCTTTATGTCAAGCCTAAAAACGCCCCCATTTAGAGCCGCCTTTGATACATACCTGGAACATTGATTAATATATCTGATGTGTATTTGTGCTTTGTGATTTTGGCTTTTAATGAAATGTAGTGTTTATCGCAACTTGATAATTGGTATAATTATGTTTTTAATGGTGTGAACTTGACTTGACTTAGGAAAGTGGCTGTGCAATATTTTTTTGAGTACTTCCAAAATATTATGTAAACATAGATATACTGGATATCAATAGTGCTTACATTAATTTTCTAGTCACAAAAAATAATTTTTTTGATTTATAACATGACCTAATCTTAATGAAATATTGCCTATTAGTATAAATCAGTGTCTCAATTCCGGTCCTCACGGCCCCTGCCCTGCATGTTTTAGGTGTTTCCCTTATGCCACACACCTGGATTGAATCTGTAGGTGATTGACAGGCTTCTGCAGCACTTGATGGTCATGCAATCATTTGAATGAGGTGCATCGAAAATATGCAGAGCAGGGGGACCAGAGGACTGGAATTGAGAAGCGCTGGTATAAATTATTTAAGTACCCGTTTAGCAGAAATCACTGTAAGTATATCAGTAAGTATATATATATATATATATATATATATATATATATATATATATATATATATATATATATATATATATATATATATACACACACAATAGTAGTTGCTTTCATATTTCTCCTTGAATAAATTTACCTTAGAGGCCAGATACCACATCATATATAAGTGAATTCTTCTCAGAGGTTCTGAGCAGAGGGAGAATAATTAACACAGAACACGTTCTCCACTCTAACACACATTACAACACACATGTGCACCTGAATGGTACTTCACTCCCACGCAATATTCACTCTCTGGTTACACCACCTACACACAGCAATGATACTGTACTGCACACATACACGCAGAAAACCTCCCCCTCGCTCAAACGACAGGAGATTGAAAACAGAACGTGCAGGTGGAGGGATGCGAGTACATCTAGGACTGGTTGGAGCTGTTCGCACAGAATGCTTCAAGGCGACTGGTCTTTATGGGCTCCTGCTCCTGCCAAATACTTAACAAAGCACACAATCACACACACACATATATTTTCATAATGATGGTACTAAAACTGTGCTACCTGTTCTCCAAGGTACGATTCGGAGGCCAAAACAAACATCACGTCTGAACAAAAATAGCCCCGGGTGTGAAATGCGATTGGATTTTCTGTATCCAGAATAATTACTGATTGCTTTATCTAATATTTACAACAACAACAACAACAAAAAAATCCAATTGTCTGACCCCATGCTTTTAAAAAAATGGATGATGGGATGGATCTAATTGCATGAATACAGAGTAGCAGGTTGAAGATATACAGTAGGCGGCTAAGACGGAATGATTAAAAACAATCTTGTGTATTTGAAGGGAGTCTTTCAATCTGATCTGGTTAATTTCTTCAGGTGGAAAATGGCTTTATATTTAAATTATTGAACACAAAGAAGGATGTTTAGGATGTTTCCTTTTTTGATGATGATGCACAGAAAGCTAGAGAAATGTGAAATTTGATGTTGTTCCAGTAGACGCAATTTAACCCAGTATTTACAGCTACAGTATAAGAATAGAAATAACCTTTTTATTTCATTGACGGACATAAAATCTGACTAAACTTTTGCTATTTTACGTCAGAAAGGGTTCTGGAGCAGACGGACTGCTAGACCTGGACCAGTAAGGCTGCACAGCTGAGTTAGTTAACATCTTTTCCTCCAACTTGTTACTACCTACAGTACGGACTAACACTCAGTGACGTGCGGTGAGGTTCATAGCTGGTGAGGCACTGACGTCATCAGAATCAGATTTGCAAATAGATGCATAGATTGACAGCAATTTACAGGTTATGTTTCACTTCTGTATCCTTACACATACAAACTGTAGCTCACAAAACACACATTTCCTTAAAAAACAAAACAAAAAATCACTATCTCTATTATAATCTATCGCTGCACTTGACTTGCTTCCCGAATCGTTTAGCCTAGCTCGCTGTCACTTACTCGGCAGTTGAGGAGTGAACAAGACGAACGTCTGGGATCTTGAGCGCCCCCTGCCATGAGGCAAGAGAACTGCCTGCCTCACCTCGAACCTGTTCTCTGCCGTTTATAATCGCTCATTACACGAAACACGTTACACAAACACAGTTGGTGACAAAAAGCACTGTATATTATATACATAAGCTAAATTATTGGAAATAAGTTCACATATTAAATTTGTTTAAACCATTTTATTGACGCCGTACAGCAACATGCTCTCTCCGCTTAGCAGCCAGCGCAGAGCCAGGGGTTGCGCAATCCAAGGTGAGGCAGAGCTCGCTGCTGCCTCACCGGCATCGCTTCCAAGCATTTGAATGGGAAAATAAGAAAATTCAGCGATTTTGAACAAATAAAAATCGAAATTGGTGAAGCTACATGAAAAATAAATATTTTTTAGTACAAACCACCGGATGAATATAACAATTTAAATTACTTTATGATTATATATTTTCTTTCTTTCCATGATGGCTGGTGAGGCACTGCCTCACCTGCCTCCCCTGACCGCACGTCACTGCTAACACTAAATGACATTCACTAACTCCGGAGCGCCCCAACGGTGTGTTAAGCTCACTACTCTACACTTTTTCCACACCATTCCTCCAGCTACTGTAGTTTGAACCTCATTGTGAAATTTGCTGAAATGATCAACAACAACAACGACACACCATACAGGGCCCATGTAGCCGCATCGTGTGACGACAATAACATCAAGACAACAACAAAACCATCTCACTGGAAGCGAGATGGTGGAGAACATTACTAACTTGAAGTAGACCTGACTTGGAGCAAAACATTTCCTCAGATGTGGGTAAAATAAAGCAATGCATAGGCTGTACTCCTTGAGGACGTTGAGGAGCAGTTGATGGTAAATATTTTGTAACTTTGCCATCAACACGGTTTTAATTTATGAACTTTTAGTGCGTTTTGCCAGCTGCACCAAGGTTATCATCAGGCTCTCCAGGAGGTGGTAAAAACAGCAAAGATGATTTTTTTTTTTTTTTTGCCAGAAATCAGAAATCTCCCTCTGTTGTCTCAGAAGAATCCACAAAAGTTATGCACATCAACTCCATCTGATACCGTCAGGTAGTAGGTACAGACCCAGACATGCCTGAACCACCAGACTGGCCTACCAACTGTACCATCAGGCAGTGAGGCTGCTAAGACTCCCTCTTCATATTTACGTTGTCTTTGATACAGTATATGCAAATATCTGGTTTTGAAAAATGAGCGCTCCAACTCAAAATGTTGTCACAACTTCTGCCATTTTCTATAGAGCTAATAATAGCGATAAGACGTTTACTAGCTCTTACCAATTTCCATTTTTTGTTTACTTTAACATCTGAACTGGTTCTAGTTTTATCTGTTTGCTACTTGCTGTACTTTAAAAAATATTTCACATCTAAGAAGTGAAGATGTGACACATATTTCCTGATAGCAGTATTAGATTTAATTCAGGATAAAGTGAGGGGGTTACAGGATTATTTCCATCCATGCATCAAAATAATCGCGCCTATGTCCATTTCTTAGAGCTCTGTTTTGTATTCTCTTCACATAAATTTCTGCTCTCTCCCACGCAAATTCTAGTTTCACACATCAACATTCTCTGTCCTGCATATCTTTTGCATATTTCAACACTTCGTTTAGCTCAACAATGCGACTGCATGAGTTCATGCAACATTCATGTTGATTAAAAAAACAATAATGCTTGCTCAACGCACATAATAAAATAATTCTCTGAATGTAAAAAGCTATTATAGAGCCAAAGATTTCCATCTGTAACTGTTTTAAAAGGCAAATCTATTAAGTATCAACTCGGGGGTGAAGTAGTAAGAATGGACGCCACAATTTTCAGATTTGTATTTGCATCAATAGTTTTCTGTTTACTGCTGCACGTTTACAAGCAAGCATAGCTGACCGACACGCTTGCAGTCCCAAAACCACTGAGCCTGTGGCTTGAAATATTCATTCACAGTTTTACATGTTTTCTCAGTCTATGAGCACTAGTCGCCCGCTGTTATTACACAACAACTAGTAGTCAATCGATATCAACTTCCCATCATGGTCCCTGCATTAGTATGCTGTGAACATACTGGTTGAACCTCCTCTGGTTGAAGAGTCGGCTTTACTGTTGGAGCCAACAAGCTCATTTTTGGGGGTTTACACTGTCTTGAGGAAAGATAAATAAATTCAGTCTTTAGCCTTGAATGGACAGGATGTGTGCGATTTCAGTCATGACACCCTCATTTCCTTTGTGCCATCTTTATCAGCATCATCTATCTCTAACCTCTTCTTTCCACAATTTGTGATCTCCCGTTCCTTTTGTTACTTATTTTCAGTTGCATTATTTTCCACCGATCTCCTCTCCTCTGCTCTCGTTGCTCCAGTATATTCTCTTCATGAAATGCTGGCAGATCACGGCTGTTGTACGCAGCATTTCCCTCTAATGAACTGCCAACATGTGTGTATTTGTGTGTGTGCTTGCAGCACGTAGTGACAAGCTGTACAACGATGTCCCAGATTTAAATGCTGTCGGATTCTGCAGCCATGTTTAGTGACAGAGATTTCTCTTTTCTAGCGTCTCTTGACATATAGCCTTGTTAATGCGTCATAAATAGGTTTTTCTATAAGCATAGGCAAACACACCGTGTTCCGTGGTTCAGTTCGTGATCATGATCTAAACATTTGGTTGGACATGGATTAAACAAAAAAAAAAAAACACACACACACACCAGGCCACACAAGAATAACCATACCCTTAAAACAGCATGATGATGCCACTGCCATATTTCAATGTTCTTCACCAGATTTGATTTTTTTTTTTTTACAGTTTTGACTTTGGAAATAATTACCGTATTTTTCGGACTATAAGCAGCTACTTTTTTCCTACACTTTGAACCATGAGGCTTATAGCCCGGCGAGGCTTGTCTGTGGATTTTTCTTGAACCACTAGGGGGCTCTTTAGCAGGAAGTGAATTATTGGAAGTCAAAACTGGAAATCAAAGAAGAAAGCGCTAATTTTCATTTAGAACAAGCACATGCTAGCAGCAGGCACGACGGAGAAAGGTTTTCAAACTCATACCCGCTCATCATGGAAACAACACGAAGAAGTTAATATGATGCAGCTTTCAAGTTGAAGGCCATCGATCTGGCAGTACAGGAGGGAAATAGAGCCGCTGTACGTAAATTCAACGTGAACGAAACCATGGTTCGGCGGAGATACCAGCGGCTTATAATATGTACGTTTAAATTGGGTTTTTTTTTATTGTAGGTGCGGCTTATAGTATGATGCACTCTATAGTTCGGAAAATACGGTAAGTAAAAAGTGTTAAAACAAATACATGCGTTTAGAATGTTAATTATACAAAGGTTAAAATCAGATTACATTTTTGGGAGCACTTTATTTGAAGGGGTGTGCATAACACAGACATAACATGTCATAAACATGAAAGAGTCTTCATGAATGTCTGTGACTGTTGTCATGAAGTATGATTTGGTAAATAAAGACACTTTTAATGCAAAGTTGACACTTTCAATGGACTTTTAATGCAAGTTTTAGTGTAAATATCACATTAAAAGTGTATCAATTTACTAATAATGCAAAATTTACACATTTAATGGACTTCTAATGCAACTTCTGTGTCTAATTAAATTATTTGATTTTCTCCCACAGTTTTTTATTTACTTGTTTGTTTATTAATATCACAAATAATTCAGTGCATCAAACATTGTCATATTTATAAACATTGGTAACAGGCACAGGCCTTTTAGTAAGAAGTAGATATTGACAGTGGATGGATGGAAGTTAATGGCTATAACATTGCATACTTATGATAAATTCATAAACTGTCTTTAATCTGTTTAACTGCATTGTTTTAAAAGGAAGTCGTTTTAATTTATTTGTGCCATATTTGACATTTGAAACCACTGGGGCAAAAGCACAACAACTGAGCTTGCACACTTCTCCATCTCAGGAATATCACTAGCATTTTTGACTATGATCTTGTCCCTTTGTTTATGGGATGCTGCTTAACCAAACAACGTCGTTTCTTCGCCAGAAGAAAATGCCAGCAGTCCTGTCAGCACGAACAATCTGAACTGCAAGAGGAAGATTACGTGAGTGGCAGGACTGGGTGGCAAAACATCGAACAAAGCAGCTCAGATTACAAACGCACAATAGGAAAGTTACTTCAGTCTCTGTCATTTCCCGAACTACAACTAAATGAATGCATCATGTTACTTGGCAAAATACCCCACCAACTGAACATTTAACGTTCACAAGAGTCTACTGGGCTCATCTACAGACACCTGCATTAGATCTTGTTGCCTGAGTGCAGCCAGGCAGACCTGGCACGGGCTTTAAAAAGCGTGGAGAGAGGTCTTGGCGAGCAAGACTCCTGTTGCCTTTTTTGTGTCTTGCTCTCTTCCTACCGTCTCAGGAAAGGAAACATCCTTGTGAGTGGGGTGGAAGACACAAAGACGAGGCTTTTGCAACAAGGAGTAAGAAGACGAGAGCAAGACGACGCAAGAATCGAAGGCAGAGTAAAGTCAATGATCAACACAAAATGCATCAGTCACCCTGGGCGCCTCCCCACGTGTCTGTGGAAGAACATATGTGTGTACGGGCTTATGTAAGGGGGTGAACAGCCTACGCCAATGTATAAATACCCACAATGCCACTGGTGAAGAAGGGAGAAGGGTCACATTGAGTCAGCATACCCATATCACTCCTCCTCCTTCTGCCTCCTATCAATGCATCCTCTTTTGTCCTCCTCCAGCTCAACATCTACAATTTTTTTTGGCGCAGTTTTTACAAAAGCACAAAGGATTTCACTTGGCAGGCAAACACCGACCTCCAGTTTGTGATGACTGCATGATAAGCAACGCTGCAAACAAAACAATTTTAGTTTCGTTGCATGAAAGACAATGTAGTGTTTCCAAAAGAAAGCAGTTAATTATTATGAAAAGGAGGCTTTTAATTTGAGGATGCTGCCACAATACAGTGACTGCAATACATTTAGATTTAATTTTTGTTTTTTTGGAGCACCGTACACAGGTGTAAAAGGTGTGGCCCTGGGGAAGAAGAAGAAAAAGTTACCAGGATTCTTGAACTTTAAATTCCTTTGCCAGGTTTAATATAATTGAAAATAAAGAAATAAATAACTTTTCTTGTTATTTCAACCAGATTCCACAGAAACTACTGTCGAGACTGGGGCTTACTGTGTGGAGTTTAGAGTAATGCGATGCTTTCGCACTCTTTCTGAGGTATTTTTTCAGTCGCAAAAAATACCTACACTACATTTTCAGAAACTAAAGCACCTCCATCCATCACTTTAATGAGTAAAGTGAAACAGCTGTGAATCTACAAAAAAGCCTGTCTGTTAAGTAGCCGAGTGCATGCTAGCTACCTGAGCAGATAGCCTTACTATCAATGACAGCAATATTAACATTAATATTTGCATTACTTTGTTAAAGGTTTTGGCTTTACTCCAGATATTAAAATCAAAACAATAAGCAATTACCAGAGATCATGATATTATATGTTGCATGTTGCTGTTTAAATGTCCTTGGCAACATGTTTGTTGTTTATAAATGTGTTTATGCTATTTTAGATTTCTCTATTTTAAATGTCTTCTTTTCCAGCCTTTTATTCTCTGTTTCACTGAACAATTTCTGTACATCAAATAACATTAAGGTGTTTTTACTCAAGGTTGTGAGAATCTGATGCCTGTCCATGCCTAGAATTTTGAATTTAAAGTTTATACATTTCCAATACTAAATCGTAAAAAGTATAAGGCATTATTTATTTATTTGCTTCTTGTAGGTGATCATATGTTGACCCCTGTTTCTACCTAAGACAAAAGTTCTATAAGTGTTACAAAATTCACAGTTAAGCCCAAAATTATTCATAGATGTTGCAGACGTACCTAAGTAATTTAGCAAATGCAACCAAATAGTTTCTGGTTGAACATGATACTGCAGTGATGTTCAAGGGTTATTGCATAACAGAAAGAAAAAAAAAACTGTGCAGAAACTACCAAATTGGATATTATTTTTACCCTTTTAGATGATCAGAAAAAGCATTTATTGACATTGCAGAAATCAAATTTCTTCTTATAGTTGCTGAGAAGCTTTTTAAACGTTTCCAATGGTATTTTTCGCCATTTATCAATAACGTCCAAGTCTTAGAGGTTGGAAGGCCTCCTCGCCACCACCCTAATCTTTAGTTTCCTCCACAGATTCTCTGTTGGACTGAAGTCTGTCTCCCAAAACTAATACTTATTGACAGAAGAATTTAAGCCTTAAACAATAATCACAGAATCATTAAGTAAAGACCATTAGGGTAATAGGAAAGTCAATATGTGTACGGTAATGTGATTTAGAGCAAGGCTTTTTCTCAATTCTGTAAAATCTGCCGGTCTGTGGACTCATTTTCAAGCTTTAAAGCTGCCAGCAAAACCAACAGAAGAATGATCCTGTGGAATAATCAAACACATGGAGCACAGTGCCATCTGATTGACTGACTGTCTGTCTGTCTGTCATCCCTCCACATTCAGTTTTGAATGAGCCTTTCAATAGAAGCTAGGAAAAACAAATTACTTCGATGGTCAAATTTGCTTGAATTTGAAAAAAATGGAGTTTCAAGTGGTAGAACCAGGATAAATATCATAAAACCAGAAGAGCAACTACCCCGGTATCGAGTAATTCTTCCACCCCCCACTCCCCTCCCCAAGTGTTTTCTGTTTGTTTATTTTTGCAACAGATTAAACTGTAATTGTGACTGAGAATGTCATAGTTTTTAAATTAGCAGAACCGCAGTGTGAAAAGCAACTGAAAACACTCACTGTGAATATAATTCAATAATGTGTTACACCTTCAAATGAAGGGAAGGACAAGACAATCAATTTCTTGCTTTTTCAGGAGTCTGGCCAGATTCATGCTTGGTTTTATATCCGTTTCAGCTCTGTGCCAGCTCTGTGAAAGTTCTGGCACATTCTGATTTTATCTGCTCCAGCAAACACCTCCATCCTTATTCTGTCTCTTTCTCTCTCTCTCAAGTCATCCATCTCTCTCTTTACCTCTCATTCACCGTCTTGTCTGACTTTATATCCATCAGACCCTGAGCAGACATGGAAGTCTGCCATGATTCACACTGAAAATGCCTTTACTGATAAGCAGAAAGACTACAAACCAATTACATGCCAATACGTGAGGATGTTCAGCAAACTGGATGCAAAATGAGGTATTAACGTAGCGACCAGAGCACTGGCAAACAACTGGGTTGGTTACCGGACATAGAGAATTAAAAAAATAAAAAAATAAAAATAAAAATGTACAACAAAAGCAAAGGTTGTTTTCGCTTCATGGAAAAGCAATTTTGTAAATTTGCAAGTTGTACTTTTCAACTCTTTACTGCACTGAACAATATTTTTCCCTCTTATTCTGTTATTTATAGAGTAAAGCAACAGGAGCATGAGCCCCAGAGTACTGGAGTTCAACAAGTTGATATTTGCTGGATAATTAGTCAGGGAACATTGCCTATAAAAAGTTTTCACTCCCTACAATGCTTATTCGTGACATATATATTTTTTTACATCAGACTAGAGCCGGTGTTTGATGGACATCACACGCTCCGTATCACCACAAACAGTATCCCCACCACTGTGACGTTTTGCTATTTAAATTGCTTTTTTTTTTTAAAGCAGTGATTGCAATATTACACAGATTAATAAAATATTCCACAGATCACTGTGATTAAGGCATAACCATTGCAGTTTGGCTTACATACCTTGCCTAACAGATGACCAGGCCATAGGTGGTTAATATGCAAAGACCACTATAGTATTTAATCCACTGACCACAGGACTGATGTGTAATATAATATTTGTCAATTGATCCCATTCACTTGCATACCACGCGCATCCCAAAAATCCTCATTTTATTAAAATAAATGTCCTCAAGCTTCTTTTCTTTCAAATAGTCATCAAATAAGTGCAGAATCACTCCACAGGTGAAAGAGGTTCAATAAATAAACCAGGAAAAAAAAATAATTCAAATACACTAAAACATAAACTATGAACTTGTTGCTTCTCACCACTCTTCTACTCCAACTTGCTGCCCCATGCTCGGCCATTTTCTGCTTCTCCTTAGACACGGGAGCAGAAATTCAGTGAAGCATCTGCCATGACGTTTACGTCCATTAAATGTCTGATTAGCCTCCATCAGACTTGTAACTGTGGTCCAAGTCTCAATAGTAAAATATACGGTACAAAGATCTGCAATAATTCTTCCTCAATAAGAAAAACCACAAAATCGATTGAAAATATTTCCAAAGACAAAAACAACAAAACTTTTTATTATTGAGGCGATGCGAAAGTACTGCCACAGATCACTCCTAATAACAACAGCTGGGAAACTGGTAGGTCCACTAATAAATTTTGTGTAAATTTGGGGTAAAGTTTATTTTTTTGAATTTAAAATAACAGAAAGGCTGTAGATAATATTATTACCCTACAAGTCAATATATTAGTTTGCGGTAGCTGGAACAATTGTGTTTTTCTGGTTTAAATAAAAGAAATTTGATTTTCTTTTTTGTTTTTGCATAAAAACAGTCCTACTGCGAATGCTGTAAAGTCTTCTTTACTTCATTTTACCTCACATTCACATTTAGGTGCAATTTTATTTTCTAAATGTTAAAATGTTTAATACAGCAAGCAGATGTTTAACGTCCCCACAAAGTATGACAGAAGTACAAAAACACATATTTCAAAATAAATTATCAATGGCGATTTTGAAAAACGCTGCGTTCAAATGAGAACATGTGTTTTAAACAGCCCCATCATGTCTGAGAAGCAGAACTAATTGTAAACCAGTGTGGCATTTATTCTGTTAGTCTTTGCACTAACAATAATTGATGTGTGTGTGTGTGTGTGTGTGTGTGTGTGTGTGTGTGTCTAAGTGTCTGGAGGGCTTTTTATGTACTCTTACTGCAGAAGTACATCTACCTCCGCAATCGCTGAACATGTGCAGCCAACTCACAAACACACACAGCAACACACATAATCCTGTAACCCTTCTGTATTTTATATCAACTTTCGCTTTTGTCTCCATCCCTCACATTTCCCTCCCTCCGCCCTTCACTGCCACTTCCTTTCAGCTTCTCTTAACTCCCCCGCAAACAGAACCTGCTGTTTTGGGCCAGACGGCAAGAAAAATACAGAGGATAAGGACAACAGATTTGAGGAACGGAAAGCATAAGTGTGTGCAGTAGGTGTGTGTGTGTGTGTGTGTTTTTTAACATTCCTGTTTCCTGTATTTAATTTGCAGAGAAGCAGTCATTATCCTCATTGTGATGCTTTATCTGGTGATTTCCTCATTAACTCAGGGAGAGAGAGAGAGGTGGTATGAAGAGGACGAGGGAGAAAGAGTGGGAGAGAGGACGCGGAGGTGAGAGTGGAGAGCTGCGGATAACGAGGGAGCTGATGAGATGTTTGAATACCGAATAATGGACAAAGTACATCTTAAAAAGATGCCAGGATTCACTGTAACATAAAATGCATAAAAACAGATTATTGCTATTAATAAAAGGATCTTGATTTCCTAAACAGGAGCCCTTCAAGGAGCCTGCTCTTCAGTTCTGGATCTTCTTTAAACAAACTTTTTGCATTGATTTATCTGCATTTCCCAGCTCACTCTTCAGGCTGCATGCAAACACTAACAGTTTCCTCATAGAACATGCATAGTGATGATATCTCAGTTTCCTAATGCGAGTTTAAAAACGGAAGTGCACTGATCAGTTTTGGGGTTTTTTTTAAAGACGACCACAACGTATAGTTTTCTGAGATCTGATCTTCTCTTTTATTTCAAAGCACTACAGCATGTGAAAATCTATTTGCTTATACTGAGTTGTAATTCAGCAATTACATGCAGCAAAGTTAAGATGAATAATAGCTGGAGGTTCCTTAATATAAGTACAAGATTTCAATCAAACGGAAAACGACAAGTAGAGATGGCAATATTGCATAATTTACTCAATCTCGATTTATGCTCAATGATAAATACACAAACATATGGGGCCATCTGTTTGTCCTCTCCATTGGTTTTGCATGTTTTTAAGTGGACGAGAGCCCAAATGTAGCAAATAAAGCTATACAATAATGATGTTGTTCCTTATTTAAATTAGGCCTGGATTTTGACTGGATTACTCTGGTCCGGATGTTCCAGTCTTAAACACGTTGCCTTTCCTTCAGGACTGCCTTCAGCTCCGTCAATGTTCAAAACTCACCAACGTCCACCAGGTCTAGAGAACATTAAGCCGTCTTAGATGAACCAAGTGCTCATGTGACACAGAAGCAGCGCTAAACTCAACGAGTTAAGTAGCACAACACAGAACAATGCTAACCGCTATTGTTTTTGTTGTTATCTGTCCATGTATGCATAGAACAAATCCTGCAGTCGTACAATCTTTGAATGTGTACTTTCACCTCAGCAGAGTGCTTCACATCTCCACTGGGGGTGCTACTAAAATGTTTCACGCTGAGACCTGGTTTTAAACCTGGTTTTAAAAAGTGCTGTGTCAGATACTCCGGTCACCGGAGTTGCGCAAACGAGCGGCTGGATCGACTGACCGACGACCAAGAACCCGACCAGATGAAAGCCACTGCCTGGAGTTTGTCGAAAAGCTCCTGACGAACTTTCAGATCAGGAGAACTCTCGCAGCAACAGACATCAAGTCAAGGTTTGAACTCTTCGGTGTAAATGCTGGGCGTCACGTTTGGAGAAAACCAGACACTGGTCATCACCATCCCTGACTTGAGTTTGTTGGAGATATCTGAGAATGGCTGCACAAAGATCTTTCATCCACCTGGATGGAGCTTGAGAAGTACTGCAAAGAAGTACTGCCTAAAGATAGGTGCGCTAAATTTGTGACAGCACATTCAAAAAGACATTGGGCTGTAATTGCTGCCAAAGGTGCATCAACAAAATATTAAGCAAAGGTTGTGAATGCTTATTTAGATGTGATTTCTTGGTTTTCTATTTTTAATAAACAAAAGAAAGAGGGCTGAATCCATGTTAGTTTTATTTTCAGAAAAATGTGCAAACCACTTTTCTTTTAAAATCCTCAAATATATTAGGATTTGTTGTCACAGATTCACTAAATATCCTAAAGGGTATGAATACTTTTGCTCTGTATCTACATGGCTGACATGCACTTTAGAGCAAAGTTTTAGTCCTGGTACTCAAAGAAATGCACTCATAACCTGAGACATGATGTTACCTTACGAGCAAGCCGGATTCAAGACAAAAGAAAAAAAAAAAAAAGGAGGAGAACAGAATGGACGACATAGTTGAGGGATTAAGTGGCTGCACTACAAGGAGACTGGCTAAAAAAAGGATGTAAAAATGGAAGTAAAGACAGAAAAAGAGGTCTGAGATGCCTGTACTTCTGTCAGCTCGTGCCCCTGTTGCTAGGTTACCATCAAGAGATGAAAGGGTTAAAGTATCTCAGGAGCAACAGTGACACAGTTAGCTGGTCTGCATCAGAGAACGCACACACAAGTTTGAAACATACACAAAAATGGAGTGAGTCACAACAGCGTCTGGATCCGTGTTCAGATTTGGCCGTTGCAGAATTGCACCGCGACGATCGCTCCTACAGTTGGGAGGGATTTCTTCTTATCGTCCTTACATGTTTCAGATCATCAAATAAGCGTTAATATCAGACAAATATAACCTGAGTGAGCACAAAACGGCAGGTACTCTGTAGACGATTCCAACCTGACCCCTTGTGAATATGTAATCCTCCCTAACACCTATAAACTGGTCCATGGTTTTCGAAATAGCAGATCTCGAGTCTCTTACATCACAGTGGAAGAATTTTGGTCCAGTCTTCTTTGCTGATCACTTTAATTCTGCTCTGCTCCATTTTCAAGCAGGTCTTTATTTATTTGTTTTTGGAAAGATGTAGCAGGACAAATGACTTCCAAAAGGAGTACTTTGTTGAAGTCTTGTCAATCATCTAGATGTTATTTGCCAAATGTGAGACGTGTCAGCAGGTTTTGGCTTTGGAAGTCTCATTTACCATTTCTGACCATTTGCTTTTTGTTGTGTACTTAAGAACACTGACCTCAACCGAAACGATTGCTTCACATTTTCTTTTCAGTTACTTTTATTTACATCTAGAGGTTCCCGACTGTTTAATATTTTATCTATGTGTGGATAAAGGCTCCTTAAAGCCTTAGAAATTGCTTTGTAACCCTTTACCAAACTAATGGATGCCATTATGAATTAAATATTTTTTTTTATTTATCCTTAAGTCTACTTTGCGTTCCCAGACAAGTTGCTAATCTACAGATTGGATATTAATTTGGCCAAGGTGTAATAATTGAAAATGAAAACAGTGATAAATTACAGTTAATTGATTTTTTAACAAACGTTGGTTAACATTGAAAAATATGTCAAAATTTACTTGATCAGCAGAAACATAAAAAAAGTAATCTGTAAGGCAGCAAATACTTCTTTCCAGCACTATAATTAAGTTAAAATGTTGACTGGAAATCATGTACCGGATATTCAGCATGTCTTCTTTTATAGCTAGAGATGTCTCTTAGCTAAACACACCATAAATTTGCTGCATGCCAGTGTACACACAGTAAACATGCCATCAAATGGTTATTTACTTGTTTTAAAGTATTTGCATATAACAGACATGCTGGCTGATGCTGAAACATCATAGCTAACTATAAAAGGACAAAGCATCTTTGTAACAGTGAAATTGTAAAAACCAAAAAAAACAAAAACAAGAAGAATTATATAACCCCATTTTCTCGGTTAGTAATCTAACTTGTCATGCAATCGTAGTCAGTTTCAAAGAACACTTTTAAACCAAGAACAGCAGCTTTTCCTCTTCGTTCCCCCCTCAGCAGTTAGTAATCCAGGTGGGCCATCACACCTACACATCATGACTCAAGTTTTAGACATTTAACTCATCTCATCATGCGCACCAATTTGCCCTGACTGCGATGGACAATGGATGGGAGTTCAATCCGCTCACCTACGCTGCAGACATCCAAAACTGAGCGGGGCAGAGGTCCTGTGATAATGCAGGAGCCAAGTGTTGCAATAGTGAATAATTAAAGAAAAAATGAGCAAAGGTGGCAATCGATTTTTGTGGTGAGAGTGGAGTGGGTGGAATGCAGTTAGAAACACCCAGAGAGTATGGTTACACAAACAGAACAAGGAGCCAATACTTTACTTAATATTTTGCGAAGAAAACATTATGCAGAGTAATAGAAACGTTGCATCACTCCAACACAGCATTTAAGAGTTTCTTAAAGGACCAAAGCAATCTGAAGTCTGGAATAGAGCCTTGAGGTAAATTCTACTTTCATGGCTGTAGCATAATCTGAAAACTGTTATAAACATACAACTTTTACTTGTTTTAACAAATAAAAAATTACCAATGACAAAAAAATTACCACTAATCTCAATAGTTTAGCAAATGTACGAACAAAGGCTTGATTTTTCTTAATTTATTTTAGCGTGAGACTGATCCAATGGCAAATGAATTTAAGACTTAAGACTAACCACTTAATTGCATTATCGCATACAATTAATTAATAGAGAAGATATGAAATATTGCCAAGTTTATTCGTTCTGCATGCAAATGAAAATTACACAACTCAGACAGAAAAGAGTGAAAGAATTAGAGATTCAAAGTAAATGGTACAATATTTGTGTTGAGAAATAACACAAAGGAAGATGTTATTATGCATTAATCTACCAGGATTATTCCTGCACAGGAATATTCTTGATGACAATAATCGCAACAGAATTGACTCTATGGCAGCTCAGCAGAGTCGGTTCCCCCAATTACCATAAACAGGGAGATTCGGCTGAATTTGCACCTGCCACTGATAAGCATTTAGGAGAATTTGGTGCGATTTGCAAATCATTTAAAAAAATAAATAAATAAAATAAAATAAAAACACACAAAAAGGTTTCCAAAGTTTAAATGATCTTGAAACTCTTCTTGTGGAGTACACATGAAGCTTGAACACCCAGCGATAATTAAACACCATGACTAGAGGTCAGCTTGTCCATTATCACTATCTGCTTTTGGAAATTACAGCAGCCTTTAATGTTTTTCTTTCCTCTCTTTCTCACTTCGTCTGTTTCCGTTACACTTCAAATTTGAGCTCAAGATGTTATTAGCAGAGAGAAAAGACCGAAGAGAATATGAACCACGGCTGCTTTAGGGGAATCTTTAGCCTTGAAGTGTTTTTGATACAATCATGGTCTTCTTTTGAGTTTTATTTGGGTTAATGTCAATGTTACGACCCTGTACTGGTATCGCATATATTAAATCAATTTTGACTGGAATCCTTTTAAAACGGAGCAAAAAATTTACCTTGTAGAAAGTATTTAGAGGAGTATAGTTTGGGCTTGATCAGATTAAAGAAATGTGAAAAAATAAATTAAATCTGTTTGACATCCATATTTTGCTAACATGGTTCTTCAAAAATGTTAAGTTCATAGCATCCAATACAGAAAATACATTGTCATTCTGTATATTTTTTCACCCATTTGATCAGGAATCCTAATTTGGTCAGAGGAAATGAATGCTTCATGAACAGGCAACGAAGGGCAGAGCAAAAAGACATCAGTGAAACACATCTGCAAGTGATTGCACCAGCAAGAGGAAGTGAAACAAAATCTATAAAAAAACAAGAGGACCATAAGCCTAAAAATATAATGGGAAGGTAATTTACAAAAAAAGTAGACACTTTAAGATAGCAAGATGAACTGACAACATAACCAAAGTGTTACGTTGTCACATCACTTTGTTTTGTTATTAAAACTTTGTTCAATAACAAAACAAAGTTTTTCTTTTTACCTGCATTATGAAGAAAGTTAAGCTGAAAAGTTGACAACGGATCTTGTTTTTTGCTGTCACAATCATCAATAACTGTGCCATTAACTTTACCAGCAAACACACAACCTGATATAATAAGCCAGAGCAAATAATTATTGCGGTAACATTTGATGGGAGCAATAAAAAGACAGATTTTTGCCTTGCTGGCTATGGGGAATTATTGCAGGGATCTGATAAGATGGGAAACTCATATCCTTTCCAGAGAGGCTGTAAAGATTGCCTGGTTACCTGCTGGAAGGCCACAACAAACTACAGTCAGGAGTCAATGAGGTGGAAAGGCAACGCTGTTAATAAAAGCAGAAACTTAAGGCCTTTAAATAAAGCTTAGTCAACACTGACAAAAATAGACAGCAAAAAAAACCTTTTCTCTCTGAGATTTTTGCAAATTTTCTCAGTGTCTGACCAAGCTGCGATCTGAAAACCTCAAGCTAAAAATTTAATTTTCTTTTGATAATATGTTGCAAGAAACGTGCAGTTTTTAGAGTATACGGGGTGTAATTAAATTTAGCTCAGGAGGTGAGAAAGGCCAAACATTTGTTGCACATGAATCAGTTTCTCTTCAAAACTGTCATAACAAAACTGTAATAAGTGGAATGATAGAGGTTATAAATACATTTATTGATAATTAACCAGTTTTAGCTGGTTAACCAGATTTTGGAACTGGTGTTGATATAGGTTTGTCTAAATGGGAACATTTGATTAATTCTCACACATTAGAAATGCTCTTTTATGAGTTTCTACAAATAAAAATATTTTTCATAAACGTGTTAATTTAGTTTTAGGAAATTTGTCTTTGTTGTAACATTATTCAAATCAGATTAGGCCAGAAAAGCTTTGCATAAATTTAAAATTCAGATAATCAAATGCAGCCAAAATTCCTCTTAAAACAGTTCTAGATGTCAAAAATACTAAGAAATCATTGGTGTTCATCTCTGTCCATCATTTTCTTCCTACCTAGTATCAAAATGTTTTTACAAAAGTTGTGTTAAAGGTGGTTGGGCTGTTTTCACAGTTAATGTCACCAGATCAATCAATGTGCCTGCAGGTATTTCAGTAGTTTGTGGATTTTATGTTTTTAAAAATGGAGTAAAATATTCATAAAATACATAGATTTCATAGGAATTTGAATTTAATGGCATCTTGCTCTCCAGAGGATCTTTACTGAAAGATTAGTTTTCAAAAATGGCTAACATTCGCTCTCATACTGTTTCAGCCAACATTTTCTCTTTGCAGTTCCAGTTATTCTAGCAATGAAAAAAACTCCTCGTCTCATAAGCTTGCGTTTTGTTCTAGTACTGTGTTGCATTATGGTCACACATTTACACGGCTGTCGGACTGAGGAAAACTAGATATGCTATGATTTTCCACATTTTTATATCCCCATTGCCGGTGAATCCACCCGCGTTCCACCACACCGTTCACTGATCTTAACGTCAAAGGACAAAGAAATGACAAGCGCCTGTCTCAAATATTTTGAGAACCTAAATCCTACTGGACTAATTTGCATCTAATCTTTACACTCTTCCCATCATTCTACACCCAGTTAGCCTTTGCAGGGTTACTGGGAGGCTGGACAGTGTTCATTGGGCAAGAACAACCACAGGCAGAGGAACATGGAGGAAATTAATGACAGGCAACACAAGGCAAAATTCCAATCCAAGAAGACGGAGGAATAAATATCCAATAATTGGCAAAAACAAAGAGAAACAGCAAGGAGAAATGCCTGAAATTATGAACTACAATCAGCTCTTTCACAAGCAAAAGAGGAACAGGGATTACATAAGGCATGAGGATTAGACGCCCTTATGGCTGATAGATAAAAAAAATAGAATGATTAGGAAGCAATGCTAAAAGTTTTTATTCATGACATAAAACAAGCAAGAGGAATTACATGAATTAAAAATTTGTACACTTGTGTGCTTGGCCATTAGCATGTCATACCAACTTGACCCACATTAACTGTTTGACCCATGCCAACATGTCTCCAAGGTGTCGCTGTAGCAACAGAAATGCAGTTGCCTCAAATGTGAGCAGCAAGGACGCCCAGGCCCTGCAGGATTGTCTGTCAATCTGTATCTCAAAGCATGGCGCACACACACAAACAAACTGCTGAGATTGATCAGTCTTCAAATGTGTGAAAGTAGATCAGTGCAAAAGGAGCTGGTCCTCGGTGACAAGTAAAATTAGACTTTATCTCACAAACTCTCTTTTGCACACCTGTGGAACATCAAAGACACACACGCACACATCAAGCAGCTAGAACTGATGGTCTGATTGAGAAAACAACCCAGAGAGAATCTCTGTTTTCCTCTCTGCAGGTTGGCTTCTTTCCTCTTATTCTCTGTGACGACAATGAAGAAGTCACTGATGCACGGTTCCACACATTAGCTCTGCTCTCAAACAGGCTGTAGCACATATAGACCTTCACGACTAGCCCACATTCAACTTACAGGAGACAGTTATTAGACACAAATGCAATGAGTGATACTGGGCAAGTGTTTGACTAATATTTTAACCATAAATATAGCCACCGATTTGTCTCAGTATCATGCAATTTCTTTGCAAATTCACCGTTTACAATATTTGCCTTCCCTCAGACTTTTTTGAAGTACAAATTATATGTGCTAACTTAACATGCATTGTGACTAGAAATCCACAAAAGAATTGGGTGGTGACCATAATTGGTATTTTTTTTTTTTTTTACTGTCGTGTAGGTCAGAAACTCAAAAGTCCTATCTACTTTTTACAAGTGAACACACCATTTCTAAGCGTTACTATGTTAACGCTCTTTAGTGTGAAAGCTGTTCTTTCCTCAGTTACAGCTTTCACACTGTCAATGGCGTCAGTGAATGAACTGAAAGAAAAGGTGTAAGAATCTATTTAAAAGGAAAGTGGATTTCCTTTTTAAAGATTAATTAAGATTTTAGATTTTTCTTCTTTCAAGTTGTTAATAATAATAGTTCCTCGCATCTATAATAGAAGTATGATGTAATTTCACCTTGGGCATGTTGGAAGTGCAAATTCTTCACTAGCAGACTAGTCATGACATGAAACTCTGATATGACATGAACGCCTCAGTTTAATTAGTTTAAAATTGCTATTCAGCTAAACCAGTTTACATCTGACTAGTTTGTTAAACATCCACCTTTCCAAAGAATTTGTTACTTTTCAACTTGGTTATGGTGAAATGCTGCATCTCTGCTGAGGTAAGGAAATTATTACCAATAATAACTTCCTAAAACTTCACTTCAAACAATGAGATCGTAGGTTCAGGTTGGAACAACAGACACCATACCGTTTATATATCAATTCATGTTTGTGTCGTTTTCTGATGCCTGTTTTTGTTGTCAACCCTATTCACTTATGAACCCACAAGCAGTCACACAAAGACACAAGTTCGGACAATTTTTTTGCGTAAAATTTACATTAGCAAGCTAACAAATAAAAAAAAAAAAAAGAGGGTCAAAGTTTATAGATTTTTCAAAAGAAGATTGCTAAACTTACTTACAAAGTGACTAAGTTAGCAACATCCATCCGTCTAACTGCTGCGGGAGTTGACCGACTTGCTAAGCTAACATTAGCTTAGCAGGCTCCCAATGTACCTTCAGGAAACCGACTGGCAATCTGTGACACTGTTGTGTACATTTTAACATCTTTGAAAATATCTTGTTAGCTCTCCTTTGTTGATTTTTGTGGTGTAATCATAAATCAATCAAGCTATGTGTTTATGCCCCTTCTCTGTGTGTCTGCTAATTAACAGCTAACAGAAAAATTACTGATACATAATTTGATTTGAGTACTGTTTCATTGTCGACTAAATCGTGAAATGCATTTTTTTTCCATTTTTAAATATAGTACTATGTGATATCTGTACTTTATTCCTTATTATCATAAACTCAGATTTGAACTGGCCCTTTGCCTTAGCAGTAGCATACACTGTAACTTCACATCAATCTGGAGGAAGGACAAACCTCAGCATTTGCTCCACAAATTCTAATCAGAGAGCGGTTTTTCACCTACGCTCTTCGATTCACAGTATTTTGCTGTGCGCCGTGGTCACTAACTGTTTCGGGTGAAAGCTCTTTGTGTCTGAAAAGCACCGGGGAATGATGGAGAAATCAATGCATCATAATGCTGCAATATTTTTGGCACTGTCAATAAGTTGACTGAGGCTCACTGTAAAGACTGCAGCAGTAAGTCACCAATGACCGCAGAGTGCTGTTGTGTAACCAGAACCTTTACAAAACGCTGCAAAGAAAGTGCTTGAAAAGCCGCTTGGGTCGGGTCAGACCTGGACTGACAAGTGTTGGTATACAGACTTACAGAATTCATGCAGAGCATTGACTGTATCCTTTGCAAGGTGCAGGATATAGGAAGTAAAATGTCTGCAAAAGAACCACTCCAAACCATGGCGATACGTAGAGAAAACATAGATGATCCATTCATCGTCATTTATGACAATCTCAGTGATGGTAAGCTAAACGTACTAAAGAAGAGACAAAAAGAAAAACATACACAAATATAATGTGGTGAATTAGAAATAAGTGATTGGCATTTGGAAGCAAAGTCTGGGTGCGATGACAGCAAGAAAAATGACAGAGGGTATGTTTCACAAGAAATATATCAGGAAATTAGAAAAAAATATGAAAAGGTAATATAAAAACAAAGCATTAAAAACAGCATTCAGGGATTGGATAAATTTAGCCAATAACCTGAAAAACTTGGTGTAAATGAGCCTCCTTTTATTAGTTCTTCATATGTTAATGGGAAAAAAAGACAAATTAAAGTTTTCTGGATGAAGATAAAAGTTCTGACAAGCTTTTCTGTGGTGCATGGCAATAATCATCTGAGTAGCAAACTGCCTGGGACAATTTCTAGCAAGAAATTTGACAAGTTTTTTCACCTCGTAATACCTCAGCAATAAGTTATCTAACTGCAGATAACTAAAATATCGGCTCCCACACAGACTGTGCACAGGAGAGGTTGAAGCTTTTTCCATCAGATTTTCCTCAGTTGATACACTGGGGTGATTCCTCCAGATATAAGTCAGGATATTGGACAAGTTGCCAATACTAGGATCAACACGGGTTGCTGATGGTCTCAGTATATTCACCACATCCTTACTGTCCATCTATCCATGATCTTCATGTGGATAACACAGCACCGAATTACACAATGTTATTATTAGGTCATTTTTATTTATATTAAGCTCAGTAACCTTATCATGTAGAGAGATTATTTCCTGGTATCAAGACAGCTGAACTCCAAAATAATTGTGAAACCAATGGGATTGTCAAAAAACAAACATTTTTAAAATATATTTTCAATTTAGGAAATTCTTTGTTCTTTCTATTTTGTAATGTTTCCTGAATGATGTGCACTTCTGCTACTTTCTAAAGGAGAAACTCTCACCTATGAGAGTCGCACTGAGCAAAGATGGCAAAACGAGGAAAAGAAAAGTAGCAGAATTGACACCATGGCTTCCACAGATTGATGCACGGGCGGTGTGAAACATTTTGTTATACCTTCAACCTTTTCATCACTGAAAAAGTGAGGAGCGCAACAAGAAAAACTGCAAGGTAGAGAACGGCAAGAGGGGTGCTGACCGATACCGGCAGTGTTCAGCAAATGAAAAAATGCCACATCTACGTGGGGGAACGCTTCAGGTTTTGAAGATGTCGTGTTTTTAATATTGCCTAAAATAATGATTCATTTTTACGTTTCCATGAACAAGCAGCAGAAAAGGTAGCAGGAAAAAAAAGGTGACCAGTGACTTTCAATCTGTCCCTTCAATACAGCTTACCGGTGTAAAGATTTCTGAACAAGTGCATCAGTGAATACCAACAAGGTCTAAAGGAAAAGAGGGAAAACAAACAAGGAAAATATCCTTTCAGGACCTGGTTCAACCTTAACTTATGCCAAGCATTCTCCTTAGACTGGCAGCATTGAAATGATCCATAAATATTGCTTCGTAATAAATACTTCCCACTGTCAATAATTAGTCTTTGCCTTCTTCTTGTTTATATTGTTCTCCGATCACACCTACACACGCCAAGTCTGGCCCTCTCCTCTTTCTCCCATATATTCATCCATCCATCCATCCAGCTGGTGCTCTCAGTGAAACAATCTATTTATAAAAGCATCAAAGTCCACAAATAGCACACAGGCACTTGTGGGTAAACGGGGAGAAAAAGAAAAGTGGAGATAAAATTAAGGAGTTAAAGGGAAAGCAGAAGAGAGGGAAAAAAAGGAAATGAAAAGAAAGCAGGAGAGAGAAAAAAACCAGGAAACAAACGCAGAGCTCAGAAGGGAGGTTCATATGTAGCATAAGAGCTCAAAGCAGAGGAAAAGTAGGGAGTCGGAAAGGAGAGATCAGAGATGTTAAGAACATAAAAGTAGCGGAAAAACAAAAAAGAACTGGATGGCAGTCAAATGCTTTAACCTTTTTCTTTTGGATCGAGGACCTCAGTGATAAACCTCAATATGTGCTCAGGGCATGTTAATGCATGAAACTCCTTTCGTTTTTCTGTACGCGTTTTTATTTGTGTGTGCGCGTGTGTGTGTGCGTGCGTATTTGTGTATGTGTGTGTGTGTGTGTGTGTGTGTGTGTGTGTGTGGGAGGCGCCTTCGGCCTCCCACCCACGCAGGTTGGAGTTGCAGAGGCACCTGAGCAGCGATCAGACGTGCGATGTTAGCAAACTTCCACCAGCTCATTTGAAGCTGTACCAAAGCACGGAAAAGCAAAAAGAAACCTTTTGTTTACGTCCAGGAGAACAGTCCAGAGAGCCGCTGGATGACTCCCAGTTAGGCAACTCTCTAGCAAACTTCAACAAACCTCTTAAATGGGGCTTTTTATAGCTACGTATTATCTGTTCTGAAAAGCACTAATAGCTGCCCCATGCAATAGCTTCATGGGCTTGTTTTAGGTGCAATCTCCTCTTGTGCACGCCTACACCATGTTATCTTCCCTCTTTTCTACCTCATCTTCCCTATCCATTATCTTCTGTGCCTGGCACAAAAAAAAAAGTCTCTCCAGCCAATTCTCGGCTGGAATATCATTCCTGCACACCTTTTTTTCCCCCCACTCGGTTTTAACCATCTGCCTTGTTTTATTTACTGTGGATTACCCTCGAGCCGCCGGCAGCCTCGCATGTAAATAAAAATATCTAGTGAGATTTACATGCAGCATATAAGAAAATGGGTTATATTTGGGAGTCTAAAGAGGATATGTATTCACTATTATTTACCAGTCCAGTTTAATTTCCCAATGCAAAGAAACGACAGATAACAATAAATGATACAATTATTCCCAATGGTTCAAGAAAACAACATTCAAACATCATGCGCAAAACAAATTAGGAGTTTTTGAAAGAAACACATTGTAGAGTCACAAGAAGTCCTGTTCACAGTGTGCCAAATGCCATGTAGGAGGCACAGCATAAGCAAGAGAAGGTGCTCAGTCGAAACACTGTGTGTGGCCGAATTTAACATGCTTTATACAATGACACACGGTGGCAGTGGCATCATGCTGTGGGGATGTTTTTCTTCAACAGGGACAGAGAAGCTAGTCAGAGCTAAAGAACTAAATACAGGGAGAATCTGTGACAGAGGCAGGAAAAGACTTGAAACAGAGTCTTGATCGTAAACTTAGAGCCATATCAAATTACACAAATGTATTAAAATGGCCCAGTCAAAGTACAGACCTGTGTGTGAAGATAATTTAAATGTTCACAGATTTCCTTTATTCAAAGGGAACTATTTTGCCTCAATTATTTTTGCAAATAATTCTGGGTACAAATAAGATATCTCAGCAGCCTTAATGTAATTCAGATGAGCTGAACAACAACACATAAAACCAGGCGTCATTTTCCTTTCACTTCACAAATCTCATGGAGAGTCACATAAAGTCCAAAAATAAACCAAAAAACATTAAAGTTAGGAGTTATAATCTGGATACGACTGCAGCACACAGTATAAATAGTGTAGAGATTGTTTACCGCTTGTAAATCACTTCACATTGTCCTACAGCTCTTAAAGCCGTTTCCTTCCTGCACTTGACAGGAGCGTCTTTTAATTTTCAAGAAAATTTCACGTAGACCTCCTCCCCGTTCTACGCCCTTCCCACTCACATTGCCATCCTCTCTCCCTGTGCGCTCAATGAATTCCTCCCCCAATTAGTCAGCGAGTCTTCCTCTGCTTCTGCCTCCACGTCCCGTCTTGCCTTTAAAACCTTTTTATGCATCTTTTCTCATTGTTTTTGCTCCTCTAATTCTCCCTCTTTCCCCTCATCGTCTCCAACTTGTGACGTTTCACACTCCCTGCCTCTCGCCGCCTGCTTGTTCTATCCCTTTCCAGCTCTACGAAGGGATGCCATGTCCATTAACTCTGCGAGGAGCAAGTGGAGGACACTTAACAGCCGTGTTCCAAACTACAACCCAAATCTTTATTTAAACACTCGTTTCCAAGCATGCGCATAGACACAAAGACACAAAAGGCAATCACACAGACGCAAATAGAGTGCATGCAGCTTTGCACAGGCAGCCATTAAAGAAATAGGCACTCATTAACAGAAACATGGAGCACATGCATGTACACGCCACCTCACAATTGTTGAATATACACAAAACTGAAAGAAAAAAAAAAACGTCTCAGAAATTAAGATGATGCAACAAAAAAAAGTCCCTGTTTAGTCAGACCTACAGTATTTCAAGAGGTTAGAAAATGAAACGGCTGAATCCCATTGAAGCATTCCAGGTTATTGTTTACAGCAACAACACTGCAGGAGTCAGCCGCTTGTACCCGCAACGATTTACATAACTTTGCACCATGTGCAAATATCAGCCGGCTTTACAGCTTGTGAACGCCCAAACAAATAAACAACTGTGCTTACCTCAGAATAATTTTTTTTTTTAATCATTAACAATCTGTGTTGTTTTTTGTTTTTTTTACATCGGCGTAAAATGACAAATCTGTGGAGTCAGAAGAGTATACATTAAAATACGCATTTCTGATTCTCACTTTGAAATTATTTAAATGAATTGACACAAAGTCTTAAAGGCAAGATACTGAAGCAAATGGTTTGTTGATGGGAAAACAATTATTTTGTATTCATAATAATGAAATAGATATTAATCAGTTTTTAAACATGTTGTCTAGCATTATTCCCAAACAGCATCTCGTACGCAGCATGACTTATGGTGGGATTTATTTGCAGCCTGCTTTTAGAGTGAACTTGCATGGACGGCCACATGTGGGCATTTTGGCAATTATTTTGAATGTCTAACATGGCCTCACAAATCACATCTCATCACAAGCACAACTTAATGTCTAAGGTTTTAACATGGCAACTCTTCAATATGCTGACTAGCAGTGTTCTAATCCATCCAACCTAAAATGATGTGAATAATCCTAGGTGTTAAAATTGGGAATCAACTTGGAGGCATACTAATTTATTAGGTATTATGTTGGTTTTTGGTGTATATATCATGTATTTAGCAGGTTATTAGACTGCAGGTGTCATGCAGTGAAGCTCTGGATGCCAGTAATGCATTTTGGCCTCTTGGATGATCTTTGACCTTTCTGCCTGAGAAAACACAGGCAGAATGGTGGAGACGATATGATGATGGCAAAACAGGGAGTGGGATACTCATAATCGAACATATCATAGCAATATTCACCAGTCACTTTGCAGAGTATTCCTAACACTGTAGAGTTCAAATGAAATACTAAATAATAAAACAATAAATTTATTAAAAGCCCACAACATCTTTGCTTTATGAAGTCAGGTTCAAACCAAGCATGATGTCTTTAACATTACTTGCAATATGAAAGAAAAACTAGCAGGTAGAAATAACATTTCTGTCTCTGCTCCCCCTCCCCATGAGAGGGGAGAACTAAAAGCTGCTTTAGCTTTGCAAATATTTTTGCATTGCAAATTACAATACTTTCCACTCGTGCTTTTCATACGCCGCTGATTTACCAACATTCACACTTCATATTGAAAACTCTGATTTTAACCTTAGTTTGTGCAGAATAAATTAATGTTTCACATCTCTTCCCTTTCGGTTGTGGTCTGTGAGCAAGGCCATAACAGCTGGAGGCTTGTTGTTTAATCATTATTGTTTGATATTTGATAATGTACCAGTTAGAATATAGCAGTAAAGGAGTAAAAGGACCTCATTTTGGTGATTCTTTCGGGACGCCATCTTAAGGAGGGAGGTTGTTACGCCCCCAACAGGACATTTACTTTATGCAACACTGATTACTAATATGGGAAACCTGAGGACCTGTTAATCCACTGGCACGCTGCCAACGTTTGCTTTCTAAGTTATTTTGATTGCACATTCCAAGACTTTCACTTTCACATCCTCCACTTATTTAACAGACTTTCACACTTCCTATTGGAAACTTTGACCTTTACCTCAGTTTGTGCTGAATTAACACAAACTGATTGTAGATTTTGAGCCAGCTGTTATGAACTTTACTACAAGATGGCAATAATGCACAAAGTCGTTTTCCCCTTGGTGATCAACGAAAACAACGAGAATTGTGTGGGGGGGGGAAAAAAAAAAAAAAGCACAGCACTTTTTTAAGTAATCTGAAAACAGCATCACTACACACCTGCATCCTCACAACACTGCACAGGGATGGTAAGAAAATCGGGCTGACATTCTGCACTTCCAGGTGCTGCAGTTTGTTGGACAACAGGGTCCTGCAGAGGTTAGTGACGGGAGCTGGATGGCTTATTGGAGAGCCTCTATAAACCATTCACAGTCTTTTTCAGCGCTGCTGCTGCTGCAGACAGAAGCTCTTCCCATCCTCTCCATGAACTTTTTAAACCGCTGCCATCAAAATCAGAACCACCAGTCAACTACACTGCTTTTTGCCTCGTGCTGTTGAAATACTAAACTGCTGTTAAGACTATGCATATTTCCAGATAGCACTTTGCATGGTTTGGTGCACCAATATGTCATGGATCCCAGAGAAATCCCGAAATGACAAAGAATTGATCGGACTGGATTTGAAAATAGACGCTACCAGTGGGTATTTTAAAGTTGGCACCAGTCAAAGCCCCTAATGCACAATAAGAGGGAACAAAGTGATGCTTCACAAGAAGGACTGATTAAAAACAGAATGTGATCTCTGCACAGCATGTTCTCTCATAGGTCACTGTTATTTAATTTTCATATGCAGTGTATCTTTTTTCTGTGCATTGCAACAAATGCATGCTGCTCTAATGTAAATACAAAGTTTTTAATTCGCATAATGTCCAACAAGCCACAAAAGCTGCACGTGTATCTTTTCAAGCATATGCACTTTTTTAAATAAAGGTCTTCTGACGGAAAGCATTTCATACCACACAGACTTTCAACAGATCTAAACAACATCAGATCAGGCCAGTGAAAAGGAAGCTCAACAGGCCACATCCTTGTTAATTATATGCAGTGTTACATGTGGCTGCTGGTTGTCTCTGCTGCTTTCTGAGAGCTGGCACAAACCGATGTTTAGGATCCATCAGCACACCATGAACTAGGGACCCGTTTCATTCAGGATAAAAGCCATTCCAAATTGAATGAAGCAACATATTTGATTTACTCCTGTTTTAACTGTTTAAAGTATAAGCAAAAGTAGACATACATTAGCATTGCAAATGCAAGCCCAACTTCCTCTTTTTGCCACTCTGACTGTGCAAAAAATAGCAATGCCATGTGCAGTTAACATAGCTGATTAGCATTTTGCTGAACCTACTGCAAATTCAAACAGATGAACAAACTATTTAGGTCGTCTGGACAATAAACAACCAAGTGCATATATGTTTGGCTACAAATAGAACTGAAGTACATAATATATGTGAGATATCAGTTGGTAGATCTTGATTCACACAATGTCTCTGTGTGACTCTCTGAGAAGAAGCGAAGCACACCCAAACACTGGTGTGTTGCTTCATTCCTTTCGCGTCTACATGTGCATCTGTTTGACCTTGCAGAGAAATTCCACGAGTGCTACTCTGTTCCAGGAGGAAAACAAGTCAAATCACACTTATCTTCACATTCCCGTGAAACAAGATTTGCTGGATTGTTGCTGGTGCCTAGAGTTTATTCTAACACACACTTTTGTCACACCGGACAAAAGCTCGAGTTCAGTCTAACAAGTAAGACTTCCCTAGAAGCATACCACTGACAGCTTACACATCATATGTACACATGTGCTAATTACCAGCTAACCAACTGCTGTGTTGAAAAGCACCTCCTACATCCCAGAGCCTATAGAGGGCTGTGTCTGGATGCTTCGCTGTTGCTAAGGAACGAGGAAATCCTTGAACATCCAACTGGCTGTAAACACAGTAGGGAGAAAATAAAAGATAGACTTCAAGCAAACTGAATAAAGATAAAACCGCCAAAAGCTCCTCCACATTTTTAAAAAAAATGTTCCTGTGGTTGATTAGATCATTTGTCGAGGGAAGACCGGAGAACAGGGATGATGCGTCTGACTCTAAAGGTTTGACTCCACGGAAGCTAGGCAAGCAAATTTTAAAATGCTCTTGCTAGGTGTTTTGTTAAATGTTGTTTGCCAGGTCAGATAAATTATTAACAATGCAGGGTTAAATATTCATACCCTTTATTCCTTTTCACATTCTACCATATCACTGCCTATGATTCTGATAGACTGGCACTGCGCTGAATTGGAAGGAAAAAATGAAGCTTAATTGCTGAGAGTTTTGCAAATGACAAGTGTAAATTGTGATGTGCATTTGAATTTAAACTCTGGAGTAAGTGCTGTTACTCCAATTACACGTACAATTCCTCAAGGTATGTCACTGCAAGCCTTGCACATTTAGAGATTTAAATTTTTAGCCATTTTACTCTGTAAAAGTACTTCCAACTCAGTCAGAACGGACGGAGAGTATTTTTAGTACCGGTTTCGAAGCCTGACACAGATTCTCATTGGGATGAATTAAGCCTCTGCTTCAGTCTAGAGTCTTTTGCAGTCCCTTCCCATCACCTGTTTACAAATCCCTGCTGCTAATGCGTGGCATTATGTGCCAAGCGAGCTAAAGGCAGATCTATGCAACACTTTCCAGATTTTATATTTGGAAGAAATGTTGAAATATGTGTAATTTTCCCCCCACTTTTCGATTACATTACTCTGTGTTGGTCTGTCACAGAAATTTCAAGTGAAATACTGTAGTGATATGCGTGCAAGTTGTATGTATAACACTTGCAAAGTTCCAAAATGAGTAAACGTTTGACCTTTAACTGTATTCATCAAGTGTAGTTTCACCTTCATGTTACATAATTTCTCAGACACTCATCACTGAACCGTGCATGAACCGACGACAGGAAATTTGTTTGGGCTTCCAGTGACTTTTTTTCAGCTTTTGTTTGTGTCGTCTAAATGTAAATGTTTGCTGTTTTACATACGCAACTTCATGAAACAAGGGGCCCAGGCACTCTGATTATGTCAATGTTAATAACAGCGCAAATATTTATTTGCTTCGACTTGAAGATTTCAAGCACACTTCACTGTTCAAACCCCCCATTAGTTTTGACAAACAAAACACTCATAAGCATTAATTAATAATCATTGCTATTGTCAGTTCTTTCTTTTCACCGGCATTTATTCTATTCCCAGAGCTTTGTGATGCTGTTCTCTGTGCCAGTCAAAATTAATTGCACACCAGGGATGTTGGGTGGCCTGTTTTAAGTTTAGAACTGAGCGTACGAAACGGTTTCTTCAAACCAATTACAAGTGCACTTAAAGAACAATGTTTGACGTGTATTTTCGTCTTTTGAGTGAATTTAAAATCAACAGACCTTGGCAAACGTGAGGAAAGTGCGTGTGTGTGTGTACTTTCAATTGACCTACCTTGACACTGGAATCCCTGCTTCCCAAATCCCCTGTGGAGAGAAAACGGCAGAGGGAAAAAGTTACACAAAGGCAAAATCTGACTGAGCAAACATGTACAGTGATCAATAACGTCTGATATTTGCATAAAGCAAAATGTCAACCATCGAAAATGAAAAACACGGGCGTGCTGTGGTGGCGCAGGGGATAGCGCGACCCACGTTTGGAGGCCTTAAGTCCTCGATGCGGCCGTCATGGGTTTGATTCCTGGACCCGACGACATTTACCACATGTCTTCCCCCCTTTCCTGTTAGCCTACTTTCAAATAAGGGACACTAGAGCCCACAAAAGACCCCCAGGAAGGGAAAAAAATTTAAAACACACCGGGAAAGGTGTGTCAGATTTTTTTCTTGGGGCATGACCTGTTCTGTGTGTGGGGTGAACACACTCAAAACTGTGCAACTCAGCTGGGAAGAACGGCAGCTGCACTGACACACCTCCTCCAAAGGACCCTGGGCAAAGTTGGGATGGCTGCAGGTGCATGCATGAAAACGCACACAGACGTCTACACAAAAAGTAGCGCACACACACACACACACACTCTGCCCAGCTCATTTTCATAGTGTAGCTACAAATAGATAATCTCCACAGGTGTGACATCTTTCAGTGCGCACAATGTTCTTTTTCATACTGCTTTTTGACCTAGATGATAGATAGATAGATAGATAGATAGATAGATAGATAGATAGATAGATAGATAGATAGATAGATAGATAGATAGATAGATAGATAGATAGATAGATAGATAGATAGATAGATAGATAGATAGATAGATAGATAGATAGAGATAGATAGATAGATAGATAGATAGATAGATAGATAGATAGATAGATAGATAGATAGATAGATAGATAGATAGATAGATAGATAGATAGATAGATAGATAGATAGATAGATAGATAGATAGATAGATAGATAGATAGATAGATAGATAGATAGATAGATAGATAGATAGATAGATAGATAGATAGATAGATAGATAGATAGATAGATAGATAGATAGATAGATAGATAGATAGATAGATAGATAGATAGATAGATAGATAGATAGATAGATAGATAGATAGATAGATAGATAGATAGATAGATAGATAGATAGATAGATAGATAGATAGATAGATAGATAGATAGATAGATAGATAGATATCTATCTATCTATCTATCGTTTTTCAGCCAGTGGGATCTAAAGTCCCAAACATAATCTTCTAGGTCAGATCACTTAGTCATTCACAAATTAAAAAGCTTGTCACAGGTCTGAACTAACAGCCATTCTGGGACTGGTGCAGAGATAATAATAAACGGGACAAATTAGGCCAAACTCCAGCACTAAATTAATTTAACAACCCGAGTGCAGATCTGTGCGACTGTCTAGTAAACCCAGGCGGCCTGCATGGATGGTGAGATGTTTGCACAAGTTACTGACAAACAGTGGGAGTTTTTGCACGAATAGCTTCCCCGGGCAAGCTCCTTCTTTAGGCCCTCACCCCAAACCCCACACACAACCCAGAAAAACAAAGGCTTCCCTGCTGAAGCCCATCCTGCATATAAATGGCCCATCTTTATCATTCAGTTTATCACACCCGTTAAGGACTTAAATGTTTTCATCTGTTTGACATTAGGCTAAAAGACAGGAATCGGGTACCAGCGTCAGCCTTCACAGCCACCTGCAGCATACAGTAAATTCAAAGGGGTGCCATACACCAGGGGAGGCTACCCCCTTCCTGGAGATGCAGAAAAAACAAAAGAAAAATGGGGTGTAAATAAAAGTTGACCATTGTTCCAACCATTTCCGTCACCCCCTTCCTGACTGTGTCTCCCCTTGGTGGTGAGCCATATGACCCACAGCAAAATGTTAAACATTTATCACTGAGAAAAACAATTAAACATGTATGTGCTAAAGGACCCTTATCAATTATTTTATCTCAGGTTGTTCCAGCTGCCAGGCTTGTTCTAAAAAAAATAATAAATAAACATTTTTCATCCACTCACTTCTTCAGCCTACTTCATTCCATCAAATGTTGGTCTGCAGCTTCTCTTTCTTCTTTAACACTACAGCCCACATATTTCTTGGTCTTCCCTTTTTGCCTTGGTGTACAGTTATAGCATCAACAAGTGTGATGAAAGCTGAATAGTCGGTTATTTTTAAGAAGACGGCAGCCACCTACTTTCTCTATTTCTTAAGGGCAAGTTAACATGGCCGTATTAGGATCTATTTCCCTTCCCTGTGAACTGGAAATGTTTCTATTTCTGTGAAAGGAGACCCAATAAAAAATAAATAATAATAATAACAATAATAATAGATAAAAGGGTGGCGGCAGCATCATGATGTGGAGCAACAACTGTTCAAAAAGCCCCCCACTGAAAAAAGACCACGACCACCCGCCCGCTCCTCACCAGATGAAGTCGGTGCAGTGGCTGCAGAAGGTGGGCTGCTTGAAGAAGCGCGCGATGAATTTGTGGTCCTTCACTTCGTGCACGTTCTTCTGCCGGAGCGCACCCTGGCGCGCGAAGCCCCGCATGGGCTCCTTGGGTCCGTCCTCACCGTCGCTGTTGGTGGCCGCCGAGTCTGCCATTCTCCCGAGTTCAGGGGCTCCTGCTCCGCGCTGCTCAATTCAAACCGCTCGGCACGTCGAAGTTGTCGGTGCGCAGAAAAGAGCGAAAGGGAGTGGACAAAATAAAGAAAAAAGAGCGCTTATTGAAGCAGAGCAGCAGCAACAACAACAAAAAAAATAGTTGTTGGTGTTTGTTGGAGTTGTGAGAAGTGGCTGCTTGTTTGTTGAGGTGTTGCTGTCTTGTCCGTCAGCGGAGTGAGCTGCTGTCGCCGCACTGGCTTCCCTTCCTCCTCTTCCTCCTTTTCTTCTGACAGCCGCTGACAGAAAGGAGAGCGAGAGAGAGAGAGAGAGAGGAAGAGAGAGGGGCAAGAGCAAGAGAGAGAGAGAGAGAGAGTGATAAAAAGCATTTAACGCTCTTCTCCACAGCATTTATACGTGTTATTTTATTAGCAGACACTAGCTTAGAAATAAGCCTGTTTGTTTCTCAGCTTTTCTGAAAAAGAAGCGGTGGATTCTTTCACATGTAAACAATACAATTAAGCAACTAATGGTCGAATTTGAAATGCAGGTGCTCGTGTCTTGAATTATCTACTTAATTAAAGACACAAGGCTTAAAAAACATTTAAAAGAGACTCGGTGCTGAATTCAGGAGTGAGCACAGCTGTAGAGTTCCTACTCTTTCTAGAATTTGCTTCCAAAAGGTTTGTTAAGATTCTGACTAAATTTAAATTCACAAAGTTACCTAAGAACAGAAGTATTCCCCGTCTTGCACTTTTTCCATATTTTGTCACAGTACAACCACAAACTTCAATATGTTTATTGGCTTTTCATGTTATTGACCAATATAACATTTCTGCATAAATTGTCTCATTCATTTGCATTCAGCCATTAGCTTATTGGTTTCCAAATGTGCCAAAAATATATTCATACATACAATCCAACCTTTTGTCCGTGATGGCGAAATGGTCTTAGGAAACCACATCATGACATATTTGTTTGTTGGCAGCTGTGTTGGTTGCTATACTGTCGAGGAATGTGGCAGATCCAGACTTCAACATTAGACTAAGTTTAAGACTCATGTGTGCAAAGGATAAGACTTCAACAATAACCAAACAACCTAGTCAGCTAGATGGTAATGATGTGACAAAAAAGGTCAAGATTGCTTATTTTTGACTTCAACTGAAGAATTAATCTGCAATGTTACCATCAAAGTGCACCTTACAAGTGGTGCAGGTGCCCATCTTTTTTGTGATTCAGGCAATGATGAAGCTATGAAATTTCTCTTCAAAATTATGGCTGTTTGCCTTGCTTTGTTCTATGTTTTCTGCTTTTACTTTCACCAAATTGTGACACGGATAAACACGGTGTGTACAAGTAAAAACACCCGGACAAGAACAAATAGCTGTTTTTGTCTGAACAGCTCTTTCCACCTCTACAATGGAAAGAGCGTGCCGCAAATGAAAACCTGCAGAGGTGTGGCTTTCCACCTGAACTAGGCAGCTGGGAAAATGAATTATTAATCAGAGAAGTCACCAAGAAACTCAAGGTTACTCTGGAGGAGTGGCAGAAGTCCACTGCTGGAAGAATCCCTGGAAAAGTGCCATGAAGATAGAGACATGCTGAGGCAGAGGGTCACCTCGACAGCGACTCCAAACAGCCAGACAATGACTAAATGTTCCAGTCGCATCATATTTATGACTTAGTCAAAGTTCAAACTGTAAAATCTAGTTGAGAATTTGTAGCAAGATGTTAACGAGATGTTGAGTTGAGGTCCATAGACACTCCATGTCTGATCTGAATGAGCTGAGGCTATTTTCTCAAAAGGGGCAACAACTTCTGTATATTGACGTGCCAATATGTACCCCGAAAGAACTTAAAGGAAAGGAGGTGTAGATATTAAAACATGGGACCCTTTTAAGACTTTTATTTGTGAAAAATAAGTAAATATATAAATTAAAACGTTAACAATTTAAAAAAAATTTCTGTTGAAACAGATGATTTACAATGACAAAGTTGGAAGTTTCTCATTGTTTTAGGTCCCAATTGACTGGTTTGTGCCGTCCATACACACACACACACACACACACACATGCCCACGCCCGCACACATACACACACACACACACACACACCCACACACGTACACTCGCAGTGATCTGGTTGTGAGTGACCTAGATGAGATTGATTTAGCTGCAGGACAGATGACAACGTGCACGGTTCAGCTTGGTCTCATCAAATCAGTGTTTACTGTAGATTTAGCCACCGGTTCAAACGGCTCTCTGTTTTTAACCATATTGCTCCCCCATTACCCACCTCACCTCTTACATTAGAGGCACATCCAGCATTATGGTTGCATAATTGTGTCTAGACAGCTATTAAAAGAGGAAGGCCGCGGAATTTGCAATGGTTACAGGCATCTAGAGACTCGTGTACCTATGAGTACCTGAAATGTAGGCGTGTGTGTGTGCGTGTGTGTGTGTGTGCATGTGTGTATAGGCTGTGCCAGCAACTTGTCATAAAGCCACAACGATCTCTTTCTTTATATGTCCAATAACCAGGATGCAGTGTAGCTTTTCCTCGAGGCTGTTAAACTATAAGATCTATACCAGTGAGCCAGCCTCCATGTTCAATATCATTGGTGATGTCGGACTGGAAACAGCTGGACTGCGACTTGTTTACTCTTATAAATATATTTTTTAAATTGCTTGGGTGATATATGTGACCTGCCAAGACAAAACCTGGAAAAAGTCAGCGGGGAAAAAACAGAAAGAATTTGGACCATCTGAGAAAAATTATTCTTATTATTATGTTGTTGTTTTTTGTTTGTTTTTTTAATTAACAAGTTGAATAGCAGTTTGAGCGGTTTTCAAATAGTAAACTTTGTGTTGGAATTGTGGCTGTTTACATCTGAGCCTCTCCCTCAGATGTAAACAACCCTCACTGCGAGGGAGAGGCTCTGCAAACATAAGCGTGTTTGGTTATTCACGCGCTTATGTTATTGGGTTTCGGTCAACAAGATTCAAGTTTGAAAAAACAACAAAGAAAACCACATGGCTACTTAACATCACTGTCACATCGCAGTATCGACCATGTTGGGCTTTCTTCAGGCTGAAAGAAAGCATTGTCTACTATCTTGTATTTATTATTATCTTGGCCCACTGTCAGCTTTTTCTTGGAGACGAGGAGTAAATATCTATAAAGGTTAAGAGTGACCAGAGTTGTAAGCAATCAAAACTGTGGCAAATTTGTATTTTCTTGTTGAAAGATCAATTGTTGATGTCTCCACTGATATTTTTGTGTATTTCAACAGCACAACTTCAGGATAATGCAATGTCATGGCTAATTAATTTTACCACCTGACGATTTTTCAATGAAAGGCAGTTCAAACCGTAACTTAATCAACACTATAAAAATAAACACACTGTAATTTACTCGCTGTTCTAGCTTAGTGACAATTTTCAAAGTCATCTTTATTCGCTAAATGTCATAAGAATGTGAAAGATGCTTTTCATTACTTTCTTCAGTCAGTAGTTTATGTACGCTAAGGCTAATATCCCTTTAAACAATCTAGGAAAGCCCAATTGATGATTCCAGTGAAAATAATTCAAACATTTTATTCAAATGGGGATCTACCTCTGGATGTATTTTATGGCAACACCTTAACACTGCTCCTTTTGTCACCTAATAAGAAAATCAACTGAGATCTTGACAAATCAGTCAAGATCTCAGGTACAGATAGTTTAGAGAGGAGACTGGTTCTGTGTCACAGATGTACATGTTTTGGTGTGAAATGAGTACATCAACTGGTCAAATCTGAATAAAAAGCCAGCTTTTGAAAATGCACTCAGGGTCAACTTTATTGGAGGCAATAATAAAGTTGCTTGATGAAATTAAACTGAAGTGCGTGAAATGGTTTACTTCAAAACATCCAGACAAACTTCTCCCCTCGTTTGTTTCTTCCCTCGTGAAGAAACAAACGTATTGGTTGAATTTAAATCAGAGTTTAAGGTATGAAAACTTTCAGGCTTAAAGCTCCAGCTGTCTGGAAAGTTATTACTAAGGCTTTGGGACACCTGCAAACCACAGCACAGTAAGAGCCGTTATACACAAATGGACAAAACCGAGTGAGAACTGACGTATAATGTATTGATGACTCATCAAGGAGGTCATCAAACAACCCAGAATAGCATCTAAAGCTCCTCACCTGCCTTAGTTACGGTTTTTACTAAGGCTCAACAATAAGAGATCTGGCCAAAACGGCAAAAGGCAACAGGAAAGTGTGACAGGAAATGCAAATTTAAAATGGCACCGCATTTATAAGAACAGCAAAATTTGCTAGAATCACAGCTAATCAGATGTTAGGTGGTCTGCATTTGTCAGTGTAGGAATATTCTTAAAGTGATCCTGGTTATACACTATGTAGGCCTGGCATGCAGCCATCTGGTGGGCATATATTGTGAATGGCTTTGTCCGTCATCTCAGGAGTACAAAGTCTTCCTCAGAGATATTTTAGATTCAACATCTGGAGGGCACTAGATGTATTGCACCTCAAGGCAATGAGATGCTCATCAGCTGCGTTTCTTACACTTGCAGTGATCACGCTGTGTTTTAATGTCTCTGTGCTTCTCACTTCTTTCCCTTTCCTATTTGTGTGTGCGATGCTTAAAATGCGTCCCATTGTTTTTGCTTTTCCACGCCAAAGCAACGCTATTTATTTTCTTGTGATTTCCTTTCACCACTGGACTGGTTTATTACATAAACCTCCATCGTTCAGTGACTACAGCAAAGCAGGGTTCTCGCAAATGCAAACACGCACACACACGCACACACACGCCCACAGCAACCACACAGCCGTATTATCTCCGTTTATCGCTCAGAACATGATACATTTATCTCCCCATGATGGAACTCCTCCATGTCTCTGAAGATGTTTATTTCCCCTTCCCTGTCTCTCAGTGGATCTCCATGTTGAATCCCCTTTTTGTGCGTCTCTTATTTCGAGCGCAATTAAAAACAGAGCCCAAACATCATTGATCTGAAACCACTGCAAGCTCATTCTTCTGCTTTCACGTCGTATTTGCATAACAGCCCTTTTCTCGCTCTTTCTCTTTGGCTTTGTCAACGACTGTGTGCATCCGTGTGCGGTTGAACATGTATTTTGCACATTGTTGTGCCTGAAATTGTTATTGTGCCTCTGCATGAGTGCATGCTAGTTGGGTCCTTGATTGACGGCTGCAGTGGCAGCACTCAAAGCTCTCGGGCAGATGTTTTTTTTTTTTCTTTTTACATGGAAATCTGTGTAAAAGTCGGCAGTGTAATTGGCTTTTCAGACTGAGTGCTTTTTGTAAAGAGACTGTGGCTAGAGTGGAGGAAATAATTATTTGATCCCCTGCTGATTTTGCATGTTTGCTCACTTACAACAGTCTAATTTTCTTAAGGTGGATTCATTTTACTGCAGAAAGGCAGACTATTAACCAAATACCTAACAAAAACATAGCAAACAAAGGTATTCAATGAAAAGAATAAAAAACTCGCATTAGAACCTGATGGACAAAACTTTGTTGGAAAGATCTCAGTAAGGTTTATTCTTGTAGCTGTACTCCAAGTCTTGGGTTGAACTTTGCTCCATACATCTGCCACTTACAAATTTTGGGAATCATTGATGTTTCTTGGAGGTTGGCTGGAACGGTCAACAGAACTTCATTGTTGCCTTGGCAGTATGCTTTGGTTGCTGCTTTTCTCCTGGCAGACCGCTCACTGCCAGACAGACAGGCTTGATTTATTACTTCAAAAAGAGTCCAATGCACCTGCACTATAGTTCAGTTCAATTCGTTTTACTTTCAGGATTTGCAATATTCGGAAGTTTTACAAATCTGTTTTAGGCACAAAAATCTTCTTTTGCTACTGTTGTAGCACTGCAGGCATGATCAGTAAAACAAACAAACAAAAACAATCCCTCATGCAATACTAAAAAGTGTTATGGAGAATTGGCCAGCTAGATAGTTTAAAAGGTAAAAAGGCAGAGGTAATTTTATTTATATAGCCCATTTTCAGTAACAAGGCAATACAAAGTGCTTTATAGGATTTAAAAAGAAATACAAATAAAATAACAAACCAAAGGAAAGAGCAAAAGAAGAAAAAGCTAATAATGTTGATCCAAAGTAAATAAATTAAATACTCCTATTTAGGTTTGGTAGCTAAGTATAAGTAAGTATCCTCTGGTCTAATTCCTTTTCTGGGTTAAAAACTCCACAGTTTCTAACAAAATAAAATAAAAAAGAGGAAAGGACACATTAGGCCAGATGGCAACATTCAGACGAAACAAAGACATGAGTGAAGATGGTGACATCACAGGACCATGAAACCACATTGCTCAGCCTCCCGGCAGAAGTCCGATAAGATGTTGTTATCAAGGAGTGTCCTTGGGAGCTCTCAGCTCCACAGCTGCATGGATAACAAGAGGGATTGAGGTGGGAAGGAGCGTTAGGTTTACATATCTTCAAGGAGATTGGAAATATGCAGCCCTTCCAAGGCAAGACAGGGAAAGCCAATTCAGATACAGAATGTCTTAGGCCGGGTATATTAAAATTTCAATCTTCCCTAAAGTGTCTCTGATACATCTCAGTTCATCCCAATTATCCAAATTAGTTTGGTCGTTCCACTGAGCTGAAACTAGCAACTTCTCCAAGATCGATTCCATTCCGTTAGTGAGTTTTGAAGTCCTCAGCTGGGCTGCAAGTCTCTGCAAGACTCATGTCCAACTTGCGTCTCTGTCCACACCAACAGTCTGAGTGTTTGCTACTTCGGCCAAGTCGGTCACAAATTTGTCGATAAGTCAGGTATCCACAAGCTCCAAACAGCAGAAATCCTGTTATCATGAATAAATCCAGGGTGTTTCCTACCCGACGTTTCCCCGCAGGACAAGAGGGCTCTCCTGTGCCCAGTCTTCTCGTTGAGAAAATCTGATCATTTGCATTGAGAGACAGGTTGACTAGATCCATAATTTGTAAATTTGGAGGCTGTGCAAAGAAAGGCTCCAAAAATATAGAAAAAGACAGGACAAAAACAGAGCAAACATGGTTGTGGATCATGGTGTGCTTAGTTCCATGTTGTGGACTACAGTCCACAACATGGAACTAAATTAAAACACAGAAAACCAAATCCTCACAGATAGGACAAGGCTTAGTTTTAGAAATGACAAGATTTGGCTTGTTTACTTAATATAAAATGCATCACCTTTTGTAGACAGAAAGCACCTCGCATAACCATAAACTACGTAACTACATATAGTCTCTTATTTGCAGTGTGATTTTTTTTTGGCATCAATATTTTTTTATATATGCACAAAAATAAACACTGAAGCAAAAACAGAAGCAGCTCAGGTAAGAGTTTCTGGGAATTTTGCAGGCTTATCGAGATCGGAGATGTAGCACATCCTGGATGTTCGTGATTCAGTTAAACAACATAAATTGTCCTCACATCTAAAGTTTACTGATCACGGTTCAAAACACAACAAAAGATGCACGTGCTGCTGCGAATTTGTACGCTTTAAATGGACAACGCATCGAACCAGCAGATTTTTGCGAATGCACGTACACGTCGTGTAAGAAGGACACGCCAAACACAGGCGCCAAACACCTGTGTTTGGGATGAAAAGGCACCAACAAGCAAAATCAATGCATTCCTTAAAGGCATTTCAGAATCATACTCCCCTGCACTGGAACAGCAAAAAAAACAAAACAAAAAACAAAAACAACAACCAACAAAAAACAAACAAACAAAAAAACCCTCACACCATCGTTCTCGCTGCATCTAACTCCCACTGTTGTCAAGAGGAGGGTGAAAACAGTGTTCTGCTTCTCATGCCTGCAGCCTTTTTTATTATTTTACCTGTCAGACTGGAACTCCTGACAGGGCAGGTGGTGGGGGGGAAGTGCATCCTTGTTCTCTCAGAATGAGACACTGGATGCACCTGTGGGAGGATTCAGACCTTTGTTTGGTGTTTATGAGATGCACACTCACCGTTTGGCAACTGGAGGCAGTTGACGGTATGTAAATGCTCTGAAGGGAAGCTGATCCTGTTCCAAGAACTTCTACATTAGAATTCTCAATAGGAATCACAACAGGGCTTTTATCGCAGATTACGCAGTCATATGTGTGTCGGAGGGGCGGGGTGTGGGGGGGGATGGAACAACTTAAATTGTCAAAGCATATTTAACTTTGAATCTGATTTATTTGTCTGTCACAAAAAAGATAAAACAAAAATCCTAATAAAATATACAAATGTTGTGGTTGTAAAAGCAGAACATGTGAAAAAGCACTGCTGAAATCTTTGCAGGACCTAGTCTTGGTTTTAATTAAACAGAACTGGTTTCTGCATTAGCCTGTGTGCAGTTTGGCGATTCATAAGGAAAGACTGGATCTCATGGGAGCAGAAATGAGATCAGAGGGAGGAAAGAGTGAAAGGACATTTTCACCTCCAGCCTGATGAGGATTTCTATCTCTCATCTGGCAAAACACACCCACGCAGCACCTCATTATGACCCGGCTCTCGCTCCTTCTCTCAAACGCGACGCCTCCCATGCTTTCTCATCCTGTTTAGATTACTGAACAGCCCCCTCTAGTGGCCATGAGCTCTAGCGTGCAGCTCCAGTTCAAAGTCGACGTTCAAGGAAACTCACACAATCATCTTACAGTAATCTTTTTAGATTTGCACATTGTTTTTGATTTCTGTTTTATCATTTTTATCCTATGGCACCGGCTTTTCTTCTCATTTTTCACCCTTAGCTCTGTAAATATAGGTGTGATGCAAAAGTATCTTTGCAACCTTCAATAATAATAATAATAATAATAATAATAATAATAATAATAATAATAATAATAATAATAATAATAATAATAATAATAATAATAATAATAATAATAATAATAATAATAATGTTTCAACCATAGAAACATATTTTCACCCGAGAAACTACCACAAACGGGCGCTAGAGGGCGATAAAGCAGCATGTAAATCCTACGAGGCCTGGCCGTGATCTGCCACACACAAAGTAAACAGAACTACGGTAATCTCTTACCGTCAGGGTTATAATGAAAGTACAACCATCAGGGATTTTTAAGTTTATGTCAAAGTTTGGCGGTAAGCCAATTTCTGATTTGAACGTCTCTGTCGAGAGTTTTCATGCTTCACAGCCGAAGTTGATGCATGATGAAGTGATCAAGAAATTCACATTCGGTTCGGTTGTTAGGCCTACGTTAGTTGTAAGGTTGCCCATTTCAGCCATGTATAAGCTGGGTGCAGACATTGTATCTCTCTGTAAGTTAAAGTGATAGTTCATGTTGTTTGGTGGTTTGTTTAGAAGCTATAGGCAGCCAGTGAATAACTGTCTCGGAATGCTGAATCCAACTTAATAGCTTTTTAATTTTAGACCAAACAGTTAAAACTAAATATGTCCATCGTATTAAAAACACTAATAGCCTTAATGCAATTCATTTTAATCTTTATTTGTTTTAATTTAAGAACAAGCAGAAAGGTGGAATCTGGAAGGATAATAAAATGACACTCCCGCAGTATAATTATTAATTATACATGTTTAATTATGTTGCACCACTCCCATCATATTCAAGAATAAAGAAACACCCAAAGTGCAACACTAACTCTAAATGCTCTCTCTCTCTTTTTTTGCTCAGCTGGTCGTTTTATTGTTTTAATCAGTTTGCTTGACAACTTTTGTGAGATTCCTAACATAAGTGCAGAATTTCAAAACCTGACAGCATTCAATTATGAAAACAAAAAGAACAGTCTCGTAGCGTTTCACAACACAGCTGACTAATGGTTTTTTTCTTTCTTTTTTTGCTTGTTTGTTTTTTGTTTGGAAGAGAGAACATGCGTAAAAACTCAAAAGCAAACACAATTTATCAAAACAGGGTGCTGGGATGAAGTTCAAGGCAGCATTTGGGTCTCTGCACCTGGTGATGATTCCTCCAGATCTCATTATCACATTTCTGAATGGTTCACTTTGGTCCCATGACCACATGCTGGTATGTCTGTTTCCCTGGCAACCCAACACTCGCTCATGTCTGCGCATGTCTCTTTGGCTGGTAGTACTCCCATCCTCTTGTGGTTATTAAACAAGAACATGTGAAACCCCTCTATATGTTCAAATATTAATATGCATTAATATGCACAGTGGAAACTATCTTAGCACTACAGCAGAAGTAAACATTCACAGTCTTCCTCAGCTCAGCTCAATCAGTTACAAGAAAATAAATCTGGCTCCTCGGTTGGCCACGTTGCAAGCCACAGCCAAAAACGTGTCATGTAGCATTGAGCTTGGATGATGCCTCCGAAGCGTTTTCTTCACTTCAAATGCAGTGGAAAAAGCTGCATATTCACTCAATACTTGCAGTTATGAATGTCTGCAAATAATTCAGAGATGCATTCCACAGGAAAATCTGTGAATAGCTGAATTTGCAAATAGGTTCTGGCAAACATATAGCAACCCTAAAGGCCATTTGTTATTTTCTGTTTTGCTTTTATTATCCAGTTTATGACCAGTTTTTTTTTTTTTTTTTTTGGTAGAAGTGTGAATGTCAAACATAGCTAGGGCTAGTTAGTGTTAACTGTTAATGCTGTCTTAAGAGAGCAAATTTGTTTTCTACTGAAATATCTGCGAACCAAATATAAAGCACAAAAAAAGAAACAAAACAAACAAACAAACAAAACAAACACACACGGATCCCATCTTTCAAGTTCTTTGTGGGTCCAGTGTGGGGCCCCCATGATGAGTTATTTGTGTGTTTGTCTACAAGTTCGTTTATAGTGTAACCCAACAAACTGGTGTTTTGTTGGCTGTACTTAACAGCACAAACCCAGCATTTGAGATTAAAAAAGGGACCCAGCATTTTGTTTAAAAGTCTGAATTAGAACAGCCAATAGGTTGTTAATTATTTTTGAAAGTAAGGATGTATATCTGTAGATTTACACTTTCCAAAGTGTTCTGAGCATCTACAACTAATTCATGGAATAAAGGCAAAAGAACAAAGAACTTTCACAAGAAGCATAAATAAATTTTTTTTTTTTTTTATCTAAACTACTTAGTTCCTGTTTCTGGTCTGGTGGTTTCAGTGAGAACATTCATTCTTTGAAATGTAAACCTAAAAGCAAATCCCAGAAACTGACCCTGTATGAGTGGTATTCTGAGAAGTTCCTTTGCTTACTGTGAGAGCAGTTTCCCGAAGTTGTACATTTAACAAAATAGCATTACTCTTCATTAATGTAGTGCACTTCAGTTTGTATAAAATGTTTGGTGAAGAGCATAATTGTAGACTTTGGAGGAAATACATTTTGTCCCAGTGAGATTTTTTTTTTTTTTTTTTTGCATTGCTTCAAGTTTAATCAGAGGCTGAGATGATGCTTTTGTCCAAACAGACTGGGACGTATTTTGCTGGACGCGACAAGCAAGAAGGCTGATCTCTATCCTCATCTTTAGGGTCACCGGTTTTTAACGTAAAAGTTATTGAGAAACTGGAAGCGAAGCGTGTGGGAGAGGGAAGACGTGTGTCATCCAAATGAGCTTAATGCTGACAAACGCCTTCGTGTCTATATTGATTGTTCACCACTGACTTGTTTCATTGCTTCATACTTTAAGGCAGGGGTGGGCAATCCTGGTACTCGAGGGCCGGTGTCCTACAACTTTTCGATGTGTCTCTACTTCAACACACCTGAGTCAAATAATGAGGTCATTAGCAGGACTCTGGAGAACCTGACTGCACTTGGGAGGTGATTCAGTTCTTGGATTCAGGTGTGTTGGATCAGGGAGACATCTAAGAGTTGCAGGACACCGGCCCTCGAGGACCAGGATTGCCCACCCCTGCTTTAAGGAGTAAATAAATTACTTCTTCAAAATATATAAAATACACTGAGCAGACACGGTATTGTCATGCTACTTGATTGTGGGTGAACAATATTTGAGCAAGTTTAAGAGGAACCAGATTACAATAGTTGATCCTAACTGGAGATTCCTGTTCAGTGCTAAATTAAAGGGATAATCCTCCATTTTCAGGTCCTCTTGACCACTTTGGATTATCTCTTGTCACGTCAAGCCCAAAGAAAAAGTGTGGTTAGGTCCGGATTGTAAGACTAGTCATTCAAGAAACACCCCTGGCTTTTTTTTGTTTTGTTTTTTGTTCTTTTAGCTGTATCCATGCGTGACTTACAGAATGGCTCTTTCCCATTGAGTGTGGCAGAAATCACAACAGAGTCAGAGCAGCTGAATTGGATCCAGTGGTTAGTCAACGTTACTCGTGATTCAAAACCATGGCTTGTATGAGCTTGCTCGTGCCTGGTGCGACCATGCCAAATGTCAATAAGCTCCGGTTGAAACCTGTAACGTGTCGTGAGAAGATACTGCCCAGTCAGAGACAAGCAGAGGGATTGTCTCCACTTTCATTTTTTTTCTGGCATGCAATAGCTCTTCCCAGATCATCGTCATCATGCTTAGTAATCCAACAGTAACGTTGGTATTCAGTCAGACAAACCAGACAGTGCCAGAGGCAACCTTTATCTCAGGGCACTCATCCAAAACCTGCAAAGAACTGTGGCGGTAAAGTTGTCATCGTGTTTATGGTTTGGCCTTGACTGACCCGACTGACGGGGTCAAAATCGACTAATTTTGTTAGCGAAACGTCTATTTATATTGTGTGTGTGTTGTGGTAATTACTGTAAATGTTTTGATGACATCCTCTTCTGCAGAAGTTCTAAATTATCAGAAAAGTTTCATTTCCTTCTTTTTTCAGTTTTGGATACCTTGTAAGAAGAGGACACTGGACGTGAACAAGCAGGGGCCAAAAGTCTCTTGCAACAGCTTAAAATATTGACAACCTGGCGCTTAAGTCACTTTCATTTCGTCATTTGATTTCTTTGAAAGTGAGAAGCATAAGTTCAGGATCATCACATGTCTTCCTCTAAAAAGACTTTGCTTTCAGAACAAAAAACAACAGAGTCTAACAAGGTAACATGCGTAACTGGTGATTCCACACTTATTATGACAAATGTAAAGTACAAAGATACAGCTGACTGATCACAAAAGGCTGTGTTAGGACATTGCTGGACATTTCAGTGGAAGGAAAAACTACCAATATTTACTACAGTCACCACAAGTATCGCTATGAAACTTTGACCACCAAACATCTGGTCAAACCCCATAATAAATCTCAACAGGCCAGTTAAAGGCCACCGTCTGATCACATTCACACAAATTACTGTACATGGACACACTTTACCGAAGCCAGCATTTATGCATCAAAAATCCTGTCCTCATTGAGCTTATTTCACATTCAAATTGCATGAGAAGTAGATATATTTTTTTTAAAAACCGACAAATATCTAAATGAAGAGAAAAATACAAAAAAAATTGTGATTATTGAATCTGTAGCATAATTATGTTGTTGCATATGGAATAAAGAGCTGCCTGAAAACATTTATTAAGCTAAAAATTATGTGAAAGAAGAAAATAAAAGTAGAGTGTTATTCACTAAATACCAAGTGCCACCAAGTGAACACAGTAGGTTAAGTGACTTGAGCTGCAGGGTTCAAGTCATTGTGGTGAGGCCTGTGTGTTCATTTATCGCTGATAAACTCCTAGTCTTTAGAGAAAAGCCTGAGTTTACGATTAGCACCAGTAAAGATAAGCATGCTGCCGTGTGTGAGTATGCATTACTGTAAGAGAGAAGGAAGAGGTGGAGCCAAGAGTTTTCTGTTGCACCATGCATCTACGACTTGTAAATACGGATTGTTAATAAATCGACGGAATCAGCCCCGTTAACCGGGTTAGCAGAAGTGGACTTTGCGTGGAGAAATGAGGTGTATTAAGGAGTTGGGATTTTATTACTGCAAGGCAAAAACAGACATTGACTTTCTTTTATTTTAAGTAACTTTCCAACTGTCTGTACCTATGTCGAGTTCTTGCTAAAGTTTAAAGAATTACAGAGCTAATCGTTAGCATCACATTACTACTTGCATACAATATAAGGCTTGTCTAAGCCTATAAAACCAAGAGGATTCCAATAATCATTCACTGGGCTTCTGGGAAAAATGCATCATATCAGTGACGAGTTGAAATTATTACAGAAAGTAATTATCATAGTAAAACAACAACGCGGTCATGTACTGGTGTCGAGTTTGCTTGCAAATGTGTAACTTTTTTCAAAATTTGATAATTATTTATATGCAGCTTCTTGCACAATTACACTAGTAATTTTAGAAAACATCCATCTTAAATTTGAAAATGTACATTTTAGGTTGAATGGAGTGAGTGTACTTCATGAAGTTACACAGATGCCCTCAATAGGAAAGAAAAGAGAACCGTCTTTCAGTTTCAGACTTGTGTTGACATCCAGTCATCCGTCCGTCCCTGCATTCCTCCATCCCTCCATCCATTTTCTGTTAAGTTTAATCCTTGATCTTTATTAATCAGGAAGTAACTACTTGTCTAAACTTGCCCCCTCCCCCTCACTGACATATTTCAGTCAGAGCAACATGTGAAACATTTAAAACAAACAGAACTGTGACAACATGGATAAGGATCTTGGTTTATCTATCTATCACAGAGGGTAAACAGGAAGGTAAGGGAGAAAAAACAAAGCTTTGATTTGGTCACCAAATGGCTGTAACAACTATTAAATGCTATCTACCCACCTGGGCTTTCGAAAAGTAGGCCAAAAAGAAAAAAGACAATTTAAACACATAAAATGGAGAGAAGTGTATTTTAGCAGTCGTCACCAAAACAAACGCCATCGGTCTTTTCTGACCTGCCACCATGAAGGACTCGGGTATGACATCATTTCCCCGCTCTAAACACTGACTTCTGGGGAAACTCAAACAGGTTAGCGTGTATGCCACGATGAACGCTCACAAATACCAGATTTATTTTTCTTCCATGGATGGATGGATGGATGGATGGATGGATGGAAATACCAGATTTTTAGAATTTACCCACTGAAAAAAAAAAATCATTCTCAATTTAGTGATGAAACTTTTCCCTGTTTTCTTTCTTCTACCTGATAAAAAAATAACCAACAGGGATGCCAATAAGTGGAGTGTTTTGCATTTTGTGTCATTCCATATTATGTATGAGTAACATGTTAGACTATTGAGCCTAAGTGTGTTAGCCTTTTCTTTTGCTTACTTTAGACGAACAAACCACATTAAAGATAATAACCTGTTGATTAAACTGATTTACTGCATGGCTTTCTTTTGTGACAAAAAAAAAATATATATATTTTATTTTAACAACCTATTCTTCTGGAGGAGATTTATTTTTTCACTTACTTTTGTATGTTTGGAGGGTTTGCACAGCATTTGAGTTCAATTTATTTTAACTGAAAAAAAAAAAAAAAAAATTCCCAAAGTTAATTTTTTACAGGAAACCTTGTTGAAACCCATTCTCTGCGAGTTCAGCGGAAACAGAAGCAGCAGTCAGAACATCGAACTTGGAAAATTATACAGAAAGCCGGGTGTGCCATGTGCATAAAATCAACAGCTTAAAAATATTTTTTAACTAAAAAAAAAGAAGAAAAGACTCAATGTGTTTACATTCTCCAGGCATGCTTGCTGAGAGAGGCAACAGAACGTCAACTTCTACTGAAGAAATTGCCCCTGTTGCTAAACTGCGCGTGAGCTCAAAGGGGCTTGACAAACCATCTAAAAAGGGTGCAGCTAAGATTTCTTTGTCTTTTCTGAGTCATGCAAAAAAAAAAAAAAAATGCAGCATTGAAGAGAAACAGGTAGCTAAACATATTTGCTTTGGACTGGCATTCATTTTTATTGTCACATACTGTATAGGTAGTGAGCTATTAGCAGATACAGGACTATGACGAGGACACGTGTGGATGGTTTAGTGGAGCCGTTTGGTTGCAGTGCTCCATGTTGTGTCTTTTAGGAAGTGCTGCATTTAAAAGAAAAAGAAAAAAAAAGGTGGTAAACGCAAACATAAAAAAAAAAAAACGCACAAGTTAACAACGCTAACAAAAAAAAAAAATCTGTAGAGAAAGCAGTTGTATTTTAAATTCTAATGGGTGAAGAGTCACTCAGAGGTATCTTACGTCATCTGTTGCTAGGGTTGAGCTCAGCACAGACGGTTATTTTCACTTTCTTCTTACGAGAAAACCGATCGTTTCAGGCTCAGCAGTGCAGCACGTTTGAGATTACAAAAATAAATATTTGCATCATAAACTTCTTTTGCACTCTCTTCATCATGCAGAGACACGTTACGCAGTGCTGGTCCATAGAGACAAAATTACTCAGAGTAAGTTAGCAGAGAGCAACAAAAAACAAAACAAAACAGGCATTGTCTGCAGTTATCTGTCACTGTGTTGTTGACTGATGATTGGGCGTGAGATGTTTGCCCATTTGGCTTTTCAGACTTGAAATTTTCTGTTTTTCTGCTTGCAACCAACTAAAGGAAAGGTTTGCTTTAGTTCGCCCTCTTTTTGGAAATCCGCTCTTTTCCTCAAAGAAACTCAGAGTTGACCTAACCTTATTTTAAGAAAAAACATAAACTCTGGACAGGGCCTGAGATTTCAGTTTCATTCTGACATCTCACTCTGCACAACACGTGAATCACCAACCATAAAACAATATAGAAACTGGAGACTTTGCAACATTTCCCACAGATTTACAAGACTTCACAGCAAATGCATCGTCTAAGCATTTTTACCGCAGAAATACTTTTGTACTCCAGTGGTTTCCCCTCAGTTGTATATTCCTTAAAAACATTTAAGTTAATTTAGTCATTATTATTGTATACAGTGGACCCTCGGTATTCGCGGGAATCCAGATTTCAGGATTAGCTGAAATCTGGGAATATTTGAGTCCCGCTTTAAATACAGTTGTGACTGAAGATTTTAATAGTTCAAACCTCAAATGTACCTTAACATGCATTTAAGTACAGAACATTTTGGACATCATACGCACTTTCATTGTATGCGTTATGAAAGCCAGAACACCTGAGTCTATCCTACATATTTTCCTAAAACATATCTACAAGAAAATCGTGCTGTCTGTTTCTTTCTTAAAAGAAAATGATCCCAATCCAACCTTGTTGTATTTAGTTAGCAAACAATTTCATGCGTTTTGTTTCTTAAATCTAAAGAGTAAAAAACACAGTTTTAACTCAGTACAGCAACTATTCCTCGAATGAATCTATCTAATGGGAGTAGAGTTGCTTTTAATATTTGTCCTGACCTTCAGTTTCTTTCACAAATCTTTTTTCTTTCGATTCATAGTTCGCTCCTTTAACTTCGAGCCACGTCTGTGAACGCCTGGGAAGGCTGCAGGCTTTGTGGATTGTCAACGTCGTTCTGAGCTCAACCAAACACTAGCTTTTGAATGTAAGACATATTTCATGAAAATTATGGACATAAGTAAAATAATCTGACAGCTTTTTTTAAACATATATTTACCAAAGGTCTGGCACTCTGTAAGAGCCCTTATTTGCTTTTTTTCCCTCCATGCTGAAATAGGGATAACAGCAAAGTAAGAAAAAAAGAACAAACAACAACAAAAATTCAACTTGGCATGAGAAGTGACATGATTTTCTGTGAGGTTCTCTAAATGTAACAGTTGATTTCATAAGCATGTGGTGATTTGTTTACGCCACTCGAGGCCACAGATGACAACTATTAGTACATTTTTTCTTTCTTTCAAAGACTCAGCAGCATTGGGCCCATGACTTCACTGCCCATTATATTATTATCGCTTCATATTAAGCTTCGCTTCATTGATTAGCATTATACTTATGTGATGCAACCTTGTTTCCACATACAGATCCAGAAAGATCGAAGGGAACAAGCAAGGGAATTGTGATTGTTCGTGACGTAACTCACTGCAGCTGTAAACGGTTTCCTCATGCTGTGTGTCACTGCTTTCTAAATTAAAGCCTATCCTGGAGGATCACATTTGTATGGAAGCCTGTTTCCACCACTCTGCTAAAAAAAAATTAAAAAATTATCTCATTATAATGAGATACTATCTCAAAATAATGAGATAGTATCTCATTATTTTGAGAAACACTTTCTTAAAAATGTTCCAGGAGTTATGACATTTAACAACAGGTTTGGTTGTCTTCGTACTTTTAAATTACAATCTCTATTTCTGTAATGGCTGTGGAGGGAACTGAAGAAACGTCATCATTTCACTTGAACAGATTTTTCCCTTCAGGATGGATGAAGTTGAGGGCGGAGCGGTGGGGAGGTGTACACTGTTAAACAAAGAGTCAACACACACACACACACACACACAACGCAACCATGCAAAGAAACGCTCACGTACAAAGTAGTTCCTGGAGACTAACAGGAGTACAAAGAATCAGAGGAGCAAGACAATTACAATTAAAAAAAAACATTCAAAATGTAAGTATCACCTAAAGAGAAAAATATGAAGCAAAAAAATTCAATCAAGTTAGAGGTTACGATATAGAAATTGTACTGATAATAAAATACTTTGTTTTTTCTAAGTTGGAGTAAACAGCAGATACAAGCGGCCGAAATGGGTTTTCTCCGTAGGGTGTCTGGGCTCTCCCTTAGAGATAGGGTGAGAAGCTCAGTCATCTGGGAGGGACTCAGAGTAGAGCCGCTGCTCCTTCACATCGAGAGGTGCCAGTTGAGGTGGCTCGGGCATCTGATTAGGATGCTTCCTCCCTGGTGAGGTGTTCCGGGCACGTCCCACCGGGAGGAGGCCCCGGGGAAGACCCAGGACACGCTGGAGGGACTATGTCTCTCAGCTGGCCTGGGAACGCCTTGGGATTCCTCCGGAGGAGCTGGAAGAAGTAGGTGGGGAGAGGAAAGTCTGCGCCTCCCTTCTGAAGCTGCTACCCCCGCGACCCGACCCCGGATAAGCGGAAAAAGATGGATGGATGGAGTAAACAGTAACTCTTTCTGCTTAAAGGGCACAACTGTTTCTTATTATCTCAGGTTTCAGGAAATAGGTCCCAGGCAAACTGAGGAAACTAAATACCTTACCGTCTCTCATTGTTTACTGTTGTGATCCTGGGAACATCGAGTGATCAGGTGCCGGGTTACCTAGGAGACCACATGGCACATACCTGACAACCAACTCCAAACTGATCTTTCAGTGCTTCCTAGAGCACGAGCAAGACTTTAAACTCCATTCTTTGATTAATAGGGAGAAGAAGCAGTGATTTAAGGACTATTTAGAAGTGACTAATATTCTTGGTGTTGTTCAGGATAATAAAGACACCTTTACAAAATAAAACCATACACTGGCTCTTCTTTGTTTTGTTTTTAGATTGTTTTTTTTTTTGTTTTTTTCCAAAGTAGTGGAAGACCGATTTCTTAATAGTCGTTCAGTGAGTTACATGGTTTCTTGCGTGGTCGGTCACCGGCCTCATCCTGTAAAAGTCCTGTCATAGCCACTCACTGATATTATGAACACACTTGTGGTCATGCTGCAGCAGAACTATAAGTTTGGATGTGTAGTCACTCAGCCATTGGTAAAAGATACGATCATACTCCGGTCATACTGGAGGAGAATACTGAGTACCGAGTCTGTTTATGGAGCCACAAGTGATTGTCATTCAAGACTGGGAGTAAAATCATTTGGTGTGTCCTGAATAGAGTTTTATGTTCCAGACTCAAACCAAAAGTAATTACAGAATGATAAGCAGGTGATACTGAGGCCCAGAACATCTGATTCTTACAAAGTCACTAAAAGTAGCACAAGGGTGTCCAAAGTTGGTCCTGGAGGGCCGGCATCCTGCGTGTTTTAGGTCTCTCCCTGGTTTAACGCACTTGGATCAAATGATGGCTCGTTAGAGGCCTTAGGAGAACACTGACCTGCTGAGAAGGTTGTTTCTACCACCAGGGAGAGAACTAAAACATGCAGGATGCCGGCCCTCCAGGACCAACTTTGGACACCCCTGATTAGTAGCATATCTAGATTTGTACCGTGTTTATGCTCCACTTACCTCCCTTACCAATTACATTCCAGATGTTTCAGTATGAAGGGTTTTTTTTGTTTTGTTTTTAACAGGGACGTACATGTTGTTCAGTCATAACATTTCTGCAAGATAATTTCTATGTGACTCAACAGAGCAACAATTTTCAAAAGCCTCTCCTTTGCCTTCAGGCTGCTGCTGCCATGTCTCTCTTCTGTTTTGATATGGCCTAATGATAATTCAGCTCATAACATATAATTAGGGTTAATTGTGTGAGGCTTAAAATGGCGGTCACCAACCAAAAATTAATCTGCCAAAAAATTTCAGAACAAAAATTTAGTTTTAATCTTTCCTTGTAATTTTTTTTTTTACCCCAAGAAATGTCCAATTAGGTGATGAGTGTATTTCAATTCTGCAGAAGTTTGAACTTGAACTCCCACAGAAGGAGGCAACAGGATGAAGTCAAGGATTTATAATGAAGCCCTGCGTGTTCCCACCGCGATACTATTTATTTCTATATTATTACCTATTTAAATAAAAGCTAACTAAAACATGTTGCAATGTAGATTGTACCTCAGCAAACCCACACACACACACACACACACACACATCAACTTCATCTAACTGCTGCTATTAATAACATCTGTCATTATATCATGATAATCTGAAGCTAGGAGGCTGAAATCATGCGACTGTAAAAACACCAAATGTACAGTTGAAAGCAAAAGAGTCATCTGAAACATTTTTCTGGAACAATGACTCCTCCCCATGCAGCAAGGTGTTTCTCAGTGGACTGGTTGTTCCTCAGAAATACTGTCTGAACGTCTCTATAGTGATAGTGGAAGTAATGCTGGTTCCCTCGACTCACTCTGTTTCATTTGCTGCAGGTGCCTTACAGTAAACTCTTTCAGTTACTGAAAAAAAAAAAAAAAAAAAAAAAAACAAGACAGGAGTTTTCTTGAATTTCTTCAACCCTTCCAGCACTATGGACAACGACAAAACACAATAGCTGACATGCCAGCTCTGTGGCTAATGCTTCCATGATCGAACCTAACTGATTATTGTGATCAAATAATTCGGTTTTGGTGTCTGTTCAAAAACATACTTTGTTCCTCTGGAACCAATTTTCAAGAAAGTATAGCTTGTCTTCAATACACTTGTGTCTCACTCTTGCTGGTGGCGTTTTCCAGTTAGCTAAGGTGCTAATGTTAGCATCTCTCCTCTGTGTTTTGAAGGGACTCGGTGCTAATTCAGTTCAAAACGCGGATGTTTCATCTCCATTTTGACGTTTACATTGATATTCCAACTTGTAACATGTGACAGTGTGGTTTCTATCCACTGTATGTAGACAAAACATAACAGGTTCCAAAAATGACCACTTTGTCATAATTAACCCTAAAAACTAGACTCTTATTTGTTGGACATCTCAGCAAAGAAGGTTACATGAGCAATAACCTAAAAAAGAGATCATGTAGGGTGACAAAAAAAAAAAAGTAATATGGAGAGATCACAGCAGTTTTGCAAACTGTGCAAACAGAAATGGAGGCACAAATAGCATCAGCACGCTTCCTTGGCTTTGCAGCTGAAGAATCAAAGACAGCACAACAGCACTTATTCGTTGTTGGGTTTGGCCAGGCCGAGGTCTTCAATGTTGATCGTTTAGTTTAGTAAAATAACATGATTGGAAATTCATCCACTTGGGATGAGATCAGGACGTCCTTTTCTTAAAGGCATTAGCTAATACCACTTACAGAATGAGCATCTGTTTTAGCAGCAGTTCTTGGAAAAGACTGGAAGATTAGAAAAGAGGAAAGGACTCATAGGCCGGCCAGTCAGATGGCACATGGTCTACTCTAGAAATGAGTCAGAGATGAATTGCATCCTGAATGGCGTATAGATTACCTGATTCTGGAAAGCTGACTTTCTGAGGAGTTTTAATTTCTACGTGAAATGCTTCAAAGTATCTTGTGTTTCCCAGAAACATTGTGGATTCTCGCATTACATTCAAGACAGTTAAGACAGCTTCGCTTTCACATCAGTCCACAATAGGGCGAATGCCCTCGTTTCACAGACTGCACAACAAGTTTGTCGGCTCGGTTTCTATTTTCTCTTTTGTAAGATCAAGATAATACATTTCCCCCATGGGCCTTACAATAATCCTCAGAGATTCAACAAACTGGAGCTGCAACAACCCTTCCTCCTTCCTTCAAACTAAAATTATGTTTGGACAAAATAAATACAGGAACTACTCAATCAAAGTCATCATCCTGGAACTGAAGCCAAGTTCAAGGCGTCTTACCACCTGTCTTCACAAATGCTAAAGTCAGCAGCCTTAAAAATGAGCATTAAAAAAATTAGGCCATTGTTTTAACTCCAGGCGACTGAGTGTGACGTTGATATGCTTTATCTGGAAAAATTTCTGTTTGCTTGCCAAGAAGCTGATTAACGCCTGAACAAAACGTCTCATCATTGCCTTGTACCGATATTGTAATCTGTGTCTTTTTTTATTTTCAGTTTAACGTTTTAAAATACGATTGTGTCTTTTATGAAGTCATATAATTTCAGGTGATGAACTGTTGGGTGATTACTCAGCTGAGTAAAAATGAAACTGCAACAAAAATCAAAAAGTGACAGTAAAGTTATACAGCACTCTTTATTATATATATATATATCTATAAATCAAAACCGTGCCAAAACACACAGATCGTACGAATGAATCAAACGTGTTTTTTGCTGGGAGTTAAGAATATGACATGGAAGCTGGAAACCACAAGAGTTTCATACAAGACAGTGAATAATCCAAGTAATACAAAACATATGGGCCATCTTCATAATGAAAGCACTCCCTGTTGTGTGGCAATACTGAAAGAAGGGAGGTATGTTCCCTTTTACTGGAACACTCACAGCTGTCTCTATGTTGACGTTTACGGACCGACTAGTTGCACCTGAAGAGACAGCGCGACTATTTCCTGGTAGTAACGCCGCTTTTCCTCATGCGGAGGTCATCGCAGAAGTCAAACAAGGAAATTGGTGCGGGTTTTGGGAGAGAGAAATAAATTCCCCACATGCAGACGAGACTGACGGAAGCTTTTCTGAAAGAGCGAATAGAGTGACGCCGGGCGAAAATGGCCGCGCCTCAATCAGACAAAGATTTTACTATTTCTTTTGACAGACACGCACGTGACATAATCGCGTTGTGTTCCTACATGTGACGGGTTACGACCTTCTGGTGACTGCCAGCCTTTCAGAAACAATGGCTTGAATAGCCCTGCCATTTTACATTTTGCCATGTCACAACCCCAAACTGTTTTACTGACATGAAAACAATACATGGTGCTACAAATAATAATCAGAGAAACCTTCATTTAAAATGAGTTCTCTTTAATGTAAATTCCCTTTAAAAATATAATGCAATCTTGATAACTCTCCTAAATAGAAACCATCTGCGTACAACGGCTGTTCTGCGAAGCGCTCAAACCGTTATTAGACACCATTAGAAAACAGACAGCATGAAAAATTGTAATGTTCAGCCTACATAGGGAAAACCTTTTCAAGGCAGAAGACTTAAAAACACAGTCCCCCCCATCTACGGTCAAGTCAGGTTAACCTGAAATGTGCGTCTCACATTTCAGTAACAAGGCAATTCAAGGAACTTTACATAAAAACATAACTCTAAGCTAGCAAAAACAAAAAAGAAAAAGAAAAATATTACATTGCACTTTCAAAATAAACTGAGGCAATGAAACTAAACATGGTGCTGACAGCATCCTGCCGAGGAAATGTTTTTGTTCGGCAGAAACAAGGTCAGAGGTAATGGGATGAAGGATGGAGTTAAATACAGAGGAATCCAGGGGAAAGTGAGAAAAAAAAAACAAAAAAAACCATCTGCCAAAGACTTGAGACCAGAGTGGCAGTTTCCTAGTTTTCATGCAACAACCCTTAACATACAGCCAGAGCTACAACAGAGTGGTCTAGTCAAAATCTATTCTTAAATCCAATTTACAACCCGTGACAAGTCTCCATCCAATTTGACTGAGTTTGATGCTTTTGAAAACTTGTAATGATTTTAATTGCTAGTTTAATTGGAAGAGACATATCCCCAAAAACATGCAGCTGCAAATAGTGGTCGCGCAAAGTGTTGATGGAGGGGGCAAAATACAACTGTACACCACACCATTCAGATTTTAATCTGTAAGAAATGTATCATCCATTTACTTCATAACTGTACACTGTACGTTTATACAATACCAACAAATTACATTGTTGTTTTAGTTCAAATATAACAAAACGTAAGACTTTTTTTTTTTTAAAGTGTCAATCCTTTTCCAAGGCACCATATCTGCACAAAAAAAAAAAAAAAAAAAAAAAGACTAGTCATGCCTTGCTTATGCTGAGTCATAGCTAAGGTTCAGCTGCCACAGTTGACAGTCAGCAGTAATGTCTCAGTGAGCCAAAGAGACAGATGTATGGTTTTTAATTATTATTAATCATGGTTGAGACCAAGCGTGTGGCACAATCTGCCTGTTTACAGTCGCTGTAGTTTGCACACACCTGTCTTTAGACACAACACCGCTGTCTGCTGCTCGGTCTCTTCCCTTTTAACAGAAATGAAACTTATGGTGCAGGCACATGTGTCCAGATAAACACAGATTACGTGGTCAACATCAACAAGTCACAAGTTTTGTTCTGTCACCAAACTTCACGGCAAGCAAACTTGATAATACCTAGAATGTGTAGAAAAACCGAGACAGACGTGCAGCAGGAGTCGAATCGGTGCAGGGGAACAGTTGGGATGTTTCTCATTAAAGCTGCCTCTGACACGTGCAGAGTTGTACCCAGTCTCTTGTTAAATCCCTCCCTCTGTCTGGCTTTGAGTTTCTTTTTCTCCCCTTATTAGCAGTGACTAGCGTTGATTCAGGGATAACCAAAAACAATCAAACCAAGGTGACAAGGGAGACTGAATATCCATAAATATATGCACGCACACTGCAAAAGTTGGCCAACTTGTGCATGCTTGGGCGAAATGTGTTGCAAGCCTTGTTTTTCTTTTTAACTGTAAGAGCTGCAAAATGCAGATGTGTGACATGCACACCCCATTAGCAAGGACTATATCTGAATCCTAAAGTGAAACAGAACCATCCAGAGCTCTGTTTAGAAGCTCGAGCAATAAAATCTAGAGCTGCCTCTTTAACTGACCTCATGTGTTTCCTTAAGTTTCCATTTACATTGCTGGAAACCTGAGAAGAACCGGGCCGCCAGGGGTTCACAATTTTTATTTTCTTGAAACACGATATCGAGTTTCCCCTCTGAGGAGTACTTTCAGTCCTGACCGTTCAGCTGAATCCAACAACAACACGAGCGAGCGACCAGAGCAGAAAATTTAAAAGGTGGATCACAGTGTACAAAAGAAACGGAACGTGGAATCAACCTTCCTGTAAGCCGTACTTACAGATACCTGGTCAGCCAGCGTCCAACCACCGAAGCATAAAGAAAATAAATCAATGTAAATTTAAATTATGGGTGGCCATCGCTCAAAAGTAGCATGATGCTCATTCTCCACTAATTAAATGGCTTTTTTAAATGGGAGGTGTATTCTCCATGAATGGCAGTCTGATTGTTTGTAACCATCAGACTGTTACAAAGAGGCAATCAGGAAAGGTGAATCATGTTAAAAAGAAAGTAGGAGACATTAATGAAACGGGTTTGTCTTCTTTGTTTTGTTGGAACTCTGACAGCAGCTGTCATAAAGCCAAACCTGGCGACGACAACATGACTCCATCACTCCATGTCTCTGCTTAATAACTGATTAGAAAGTTGATAGGATGTGCAATAAAACCAGCCAACCGGTGCTTTGCGAAAGCTTGACGATCCCATTCCTATTTAGGAACTCTCACAGTGACTCTTTAGAAGAGGGACAAAACAGGTCATATGGATAAAGCACAAAATTTGAATAAAATATACACAAAATATACATATTTTTAAAAATATCTGACTAAACTAACCTGGGCCATGTGAGCACAACAATGTATGTTTTCCTGGTGTTTGCTGAATATTTTTTATTTTAAACATTGTATAGGGTGACCAGATTTGGGATTGTTGGGGGGGGGGTATAATCGGCGGACACACATGCGCCAACGGGGTAATCACAATGCACTGTAAGCTATGTAATGTGTTTTGAGGCAGTTGACCAAAATCCCGGACGATTTTGAAATTCCCCCCGGACATTTTTTTAGGTCTGAAAAGTAGGACATGTCCGGGAAAAAGAGGACGTCTGGTCAGTAAGTGGATGGTGTCTTTAAAATCCATTGTCCTGGAGCAGAACTCTATAATTATAATAGTTTAAAACAAATAAAGGAATACTAAGTTAATATATCATGACAATTAAGTATAAGTATTCAACTTAATAAGTATGAAAGTATCAATGAATTGAATCAAAAATATTTTTTATATATTTTCCAACTCAATTTTATATTTATTTTTGTCAGATGGTGACGACAGAGTTCTGGCTCAGGTCCATTAAAGATGTAATTTTCAAAGAAATGTTGCAACTGGGAGCCTGCACCTTAGCATCTTTACATTTTCAAAACATTATTTGTCATATTTGCATACATAAGCTTGGGGAATAATTAATTTTCTTGGGATGGGGGGGGGGGGGATTTAAACCCATCTTGTTCCACTTCTCAAGAGTCACTGAAAAAAGCTCAAATTTGACTTTAAAAGAAACATTTTCTGAGTAAGCAGTGCAAGATATGAATCACCGCAGCATATTTTCGGTAGATTGTGTTCTGTGTTCTGCAGAAGAGCTTCCAGTTTCTAAAAAACAGAAGTGGCCACATGTATGACTTCATTTCCATTCCCTAAGTCAACTGATTTATCTGTAGTTCTTTTTTTTTTTCTTTATGAAACTCGCATTTCATCCCTGTTTAGTTAAACAAAAATCTTTGTATGGCTGCTCAAGTGAGGCAATGATCTCAATAAAATTATGTAAATGAGGTTCAAAAGTCATATTTCTATACCCTATCAACCACGTGTGCTATCTGAGGTAGCACAGCAACATATTAACAAGAGTTTTCCTGCAAATGTACATTATAACAGCATTCAAATGTTCTTCTCATAAAGACAAACAAATAAATTGAATTCAGAAATGTTGGCTGACTGTGAATAAATACATTTCTTAAAATATTAGCATACTCGTGTGGAATTTAAAAAAACAAATAAAATAAAAAAACAATGCAAAGACTGTTTTAGAAAATGTCTGCTCTCGATCGGTGTCTAACTACCAATTCATTGTAATTTGTTCATGTAAGAAAAGCTTTTCTGAGTCGGGGGTCCAAAGCTGGCTTCAGCCCTGGGGCCCACGTCCTCCAAAAATCAGCCCTGTACTTATGTATTGCAAATCATTTATCTTACGAGTCTTTTGCAATATTGCAATTTTCAAAGAAAATAGTTGTTTATAAAAAAAAGAATAAAAAAAGCAATGCACCACTGTGAATATGAGTCTTTATAGCATTTTGTTTTATAATAAATAAATAAATAAAAAAATAATATAAATGTGGAAATAAACCCACCCGTGTTATTTGGGTTGCCTGCATCCCGAACAATAAACGCATAAATGCACGAATGTGATAACACGAACAGCGCGTTTGAGGCTCCGGTGCACAAACAGCAAAGTTAAGAGTGTTTAGGAAACGCTCCAATTACTCTAATCTGTCACCTGTGTTTCTGTAAACGTCCCACTGTCATGTGGCTTTGCGGCTAAAATTGAGATTCTCCAAACAGGAGCGAGTTCAAAAGAATTGAAAGAGACTCGGGGATACGAATCGGAGCGCAGAGTTTCGCTTTCGTTTCTGAGAAATGGCAGAGCTACCGCTAAACCAGACGTGGGAGGAGCTTCGAGAGGCGTTATAAAAACTCAACTATTTACCAGCATTCACACGCACGAACAGGCAGTCAGGCGAGCTGACGGCTGAGAATCACAGCTGGAGGAGGACAGAAAGACGCCGAGTCTGCGTCAGAAACGGTCCCATGCAACAACCACTGTCCCCCTTCAGGACCCTGCAGGATTATCTCCTTGTTTAACCATCGGCGCATTGGCTCTATGGGATTACTGACTGACGGATCCATAACAGGCAGCTGCTGTTAAAAAAAAAAAAAAGAAGCGGTGAGACTTTTTTTCCCTTTAAAAAAAAAATGCATTTATTTATTTTTTAATGAGGGATTTATGGCGGACTGTTTCTTTAAAACGACGATGATCTGGATTTAAAAATGGCCATTTTTAGGGATTTTTCTGCGGTTTCTGCGCAGGTCCGTATTCTGTCTGCATTCTTATTGTAAATGGACACAAAGAACTGATTGGGATATGGAGTATCCAGAAGTTGCGTGACACGTCAAGCAATTTCAGGAACTTGAAGTCTAGCTGAACGATCCACATCCCAAGGGCATTAGTAATATATGCCACACGTCCTCTGGTTAATCATTGTATTTTCATGGAATTTTTTATTTTTTTTTTGCACCACTTTCCTTTAATTTGGAACATGAGTTCAGAGAGGGTCAGACGAATCACAAGCTGCCCAATAAGCCTCTAGACAAGCCTGGAGGCTTATTGTCTCACCTCAAACACCAGATCCTGACTGAACCTTGTCCTATTCCCCTTAGGGTCATTACTCCCAATGCCATGCTGTTTCTTTATCCTCAAACATCAACAAAAAGATTTTAACATTTAATTCATAGATGAGGTCAGATGCGTGTGTGTGGATAGAGACGGGATGCAGTAAATTGGATGTGGGTTTACCAGCCAAACCACAAATTCCAGTCATGTGAAGAACAGCACCGCTCTGTGGAAAGATTACACGAATAACATAATGCACACACTGTCTTTGATGTGTTTGGACAGTGATTTCCAGAATTGGAGAGGCAAATCATCAAGACTGAGGTTTTGGGATCCTCTTTAGAAATGAAACTAAATGCAGAAATAATCATGCAGATGCCTTTTTATGCTGTAAAATTTTGCTATTTCCAAAAGAAAAAGAAGAAGGAAAAAAACAACACTTGGAAGCTAAATGTTTTGGGGATTACTATGTAAGGCCTAATGTGGTTTTAGCCTTTGGGTTTGAGATGTTATTTGAGGCTTTTGGAAGTTTTTGGAAGTGCTGAATAACTAACATGTGTCTTCTTTCTTGTTTCCTTCAGGATGTCAGTGTGGTGGTTAGAGATGGGAGAGGTTTCAGGGCCTCTCTCCACTGTAGGATGGTAGCCGACAGCACAGTGGAAGGCCATGAGCGGACCGCCTTACCAAGCGCTTCACCAGCACCATCTTCTTCATCATCATCAGCAGCAGCAGCAACCCCTACGCAATCGGAGCAGCTTCAGCGTCAGGCCAGACCAAATCCAAGCCTGAAGTCGGCGTCCTCCCGCTCTGTGTACCTAACTCATTTCCCGACGTTCGCCTCCAAGGAGGACTGCAACATCATCACTGACACAGCCTCCAAGCTTGAGCGCAGCGGCTTCTACTGGGGCCCTTTGGGAGTGGAGGAGGCCCACCACATGCTCCACAACGCCCCGCTGGGCAGCTACCTTATCCGCGACAGCCGGCAGAAGGACGTCTTTTTCACCCTGTCCTATCACGACAAGAAAGGACCCGTCAGTGTGCGCATCGACTACAAGCAGCAGAAGTTCTCTCTGGCCGGCAACCAGCGCTCCTTCCCGACGCTCTTTGCCCTCTTGGAGTATTACATGAACACACCCAAGAGGAGCCTGAAAGTCCCGTACAGGAAATGGGAGCCCACGCTGCAGGAGCTGTGCAGGAGACGCATCGTAGAGTTGTGCGGAGAAAAGATCCCGGAGCTGCCGGTCACACATGTGGTCCAAGATTTCCTGCTGGACTTCCCTTACAAACTGTAAACAGTCTGCCATGTAACTTCTTGGCTGCATTGTTCTTGATTGCAAGATGGCAGCTTTTACCAAGTAACGGTACTGCAAGCGGGTTCACGAAGCCTTTGCGTCACAGATCCAGGAGAGAGACGATATGGTTACAAATGACATCGGCAAACTCTTTTTGCATGAAAAACTGTGAAATGCTGAGCAACAATAGCCAAAGGCGAGCACAGGGAGGTTGCAGTTGGACATTAATCTTTCACGACATTTCAGCATCTACCTCTAGAGACTTGACACCCAGTGGCACATGGACGGAGCATCCTTTGGTGACGAGGAAGTACAAAAAGTTGAAAAGTGCTGCATTAAAAGAAAGCGACACATGCGCAGGAGCATTTACTGAGATAAAAGTACCGGTGAGGATAACTGGGGCTGAAACTCAAAGAGCTCAGAAGTGTTGCCGAAGGACTTCTAGGGAATGGACTTGGAAATGTTTAGAGTCTCGGTGGAGGGTCCGGTTGAAGCATCACATGCAGATTTGTAGCAGATTTAAATACTCTAATATCAAAAAGTTTACATCGCCCTCGACTGTCGCAGGGCGAAAGCTTCAACACCACTTAGTGTCTTGGTGAAATCTGATGTGAATGAAACCTTGTCACTCAGAGCTGGAGACATGAAAATTCTTTGTACTGTACAAAGAGGCTTGTAGCCTCTTATTTACATGCCTCTGCCAAGCAGATTTTTGATTCAGTTTGTTTTATAGAATTTATTTAGTATTTTCTTTACTCGTGCACTGTTTTCTATGTTTTAAATAAAGTATATTTAAGTGAACCTCAATTGCTTTTCCTTTCTCTTTCAACGAGTTCCTGCTGTCTTTGTATTGTAATGGAAGTTTTTGTCAGGGGTCAGGTGGGAAGTGACGGATCACAGGACAGACAGAAAGTGTGGAAGGTAGTGTACAGTATTGTCACCGCACTGACTCATCTTTGTAGGACAAAGTGACAGGTGGGTGGGGTTACTTTGGTAGTAAACGGAGTGTTACACGTACATAAACACACTTACCAGAACCAGGGGACGAGATGACACATATCCACGCCTGTGATAGTAAATCTATAAATGTGTGTGGACTGATTAACATTTCTTCAAGAGGAAGTGGGATATTTTTGAGGCTTATTGGTTAGACTGACATGTAGATCGAGATCCCTTTTAGAGGCAGAATTCAAGTTTTGCATCAGAATTTTAAATAAAACCCACCGGGGTGTGGATTGCAAAGTAGTGAAGTAAAAAACAAAGTGAAACGATTTTGCACCAACAGACTAGTGTAAACATGTGAGGCGTCACATTTGAAAGATAACTTGGTTTCAAACCGTCCGGGATGACAGATGTGTTCGTTCAAAGAATGTTTGAACAGGGGGATTACTCAATGCTTTCACTTTGCCTGTAGGATTAAAGAGAGTCCAGCTTCGGCCGCGATTCAACAGTGTTTCATTCAAAATAAATGTTACTCAGTGGGTGCGACTGGTTACCCTTTAAGGTCGAAGGCTTACCAGAAGCTCTACTCACTCTTACTCAGCGTCATTGTGTTCCTGAGCTCAAACTGAAAGCTTCCTGTAGACTTTCAGGAAGCTTGCTCCTTGTTTGAATAGAAGCAGTATAACAGCCATTGTTTAATGTTGTCAGTTTTATGACGAATGGAGTCAAAGGTTTTCTTTTCTGTGTAATCAACCAGTAAGCGTCAAACTCACGGTAATGAACAAACATCTGAGAATGTCCTCATTAAAAAAAAAAACCAAACAAACAAAAAAGACTAATATCAACAATATTGGACGTGAGGATCATTCTTCATTGGTCATTTGGTGATGATGTATCTCACTAGAGTCCAGTTTTTGGTTGCCAGCACAAACACTCTTTTTTCCAGTATGTCATGTCCAATTATCAAGACTAGAACGCTTCTGCTAATACCCGAATAGACTAGATTTCAACCTATTCCGATTCCCAACAGCAAGTTACTGCAGTAGTACTATGTATAGATCTCTGCTGATTCCTTACAGTCAACTCATTTGTTATCGGCAGCAGAGGATTATGCGGCAGAAAAGTTGCTGCGTACAGCAAAATGTTATTTGAACCCTGTCCTTTCATTCTTCGTTCTAAAGAGAAGTTTCCTTTCTCAAGGCCCTTTTTAGGTAATAGATAAAGATTTGGGCATCAAAACCAAGGTTCACGACTACATCTTTGATTTTGAGACTGTTGTTCCCAACGGGAATCATAACCTCGTCTACTATGTCAATATGTAACTGTTAATAAGTAGTTACACCCAGATTGAGACCAGATGCAAATTTAAAATAATAATAATAAAAAGCATTTCTAGAGAATTTAAGCAGAATGTTGAAAGCAGAAGAACTTTCACGTAATGTCATTTCCAACACCCCCTGGTAAGTACCAGGCAAACTAGAAAGAGAGATGACATCACCTCACACACTTGACAATTTCACTTTTGGCATTCAGGCTTTGAAAGGAAATGCATTTATCTTTAGAGTTCAGTGTATTTTGTGTGTGATTTAAAGGTAAATACAGAAGAGAAGAAAAAAGGACCCTGTAGTTGACAGTAGGCGTGTCTCGTCTCCGTTAGACAGTTTTGGAAAGGTCAAAGCGCCCTTTCATTTTTGATTTGGTCAAAGTCACACAGACGCTGGGGTTTGCGAGATTAGACCTCAAATATTAATGTCTTTCACACCCATGACATTTGTGAGAGTATGTGTCATATGTAGTGAAGTAAACTTCAAATCTCTAATCTTTAGAGTTGACCTTGCCTAGCTGTCAGACTCTCAGTCATACCAAACCAGGCCTCCAACGCTGAAACCAAATCTAAACCAAGAGGCTTTGTGACCTTCTGGGGATTTTTACAAACACTTTTGGTTCTAGACTAACGTAGCCAAACACACTCAGGTGAGTCATACCGAATATAATAGTCAGTTTCTTTCAAGTAAATCCAGACTAGTTAGAGGATATCATCTTCTTCGATTAGGGAAGACAGCACAGCACACAAGTCAGCAGCTAATGTTACATCCTAAATTCAATCAGTGTCAATTCTCTTCTGTTTCCTTATAACTGAAATAAAATATACCAGTAAAAAAAATGGTGTCAAGGTGCGAATTGGTCTTGCCAGTCTGGTGACGACTGAATTATGTGTATCGGTTTAACTCAGCTCTTCTGCTTTCAGGACATTCCAGACTATTTTGAGAAGTGAAAGGTGAAGTGAGGTGTTCTACGACTCAGTCTTATCAGCTGATTTCTAAGGAATTTTATTTTCTGTTCCGTAACTCGCAGTAGCCATTCAAAAAAATAAAAAACCTAAAAAAAAAAAAAATAAAAAAAAAAAAGGGTCTCTAAAAACACAAAGAGAAAGCAGGCAATGTGAGGAGGAACAGCAAGACCTACTTTGACATTCCAAACGGGTGAGATGAGTCGAGTTTGGATTGCTCACAATCTTACAAGAGACTTTTTCTATAGTGGTTATGGATTAGTTGCTACTCAGAGGTTATCAGTCCTGCTCCAAGAGGCAACAGAAGTACCTTCTTTGTATTGAGAAACGATTTAGAAGTTCCCTGAAGACTCCTTAGTCATGATCTTCCCACATTTCCCTCACTTCCTTTTAGCGCAATCTCCTGAAATTCCCAGTGTGATTGCAGAGTTAAAGGAAACAGTCTGCAGAAAATGAGTGATTCTGAGACTTGCCAAAGTCGGGGTAAGTTTGGTACTCAAAATCGCTCAGCTCTTGTTAAAACGCAGTATATATTAAACTGCACTCTTATTTAGACCAAGACATTCTAGTGACTCACTGTTTGATTCCTAACATAAATATGTTACGTGGAGGAAAAGCAAGTTCTGCTTTCTTAAAAAGCTAAGACCACTCCACAAATAGCAAAAAGGTTTTTCCTCTAAGAATGTTCAACATTTTTACCACAACAGGATGCGACAAAACCAACATGCTTCTTTTTATGGGCTCAGTCCGACACTATGGGAAGTCCACTTGAAAACAATGCTGCGGCATGAGCAAAACAATCCTTGACATCTTAGCTTAGCATAATGGCTAACAGAGGCTAGAAACAGGAAGCATAACTGATTATGGAAATTAATGTTTTCGACACTGCAAATTGTATTCATCATGCTTTTACGGTTTGAAGTCATTAAATTGAGATGCCAGAGTGACGAGAGGTGTTTCCAGCCAACAGGTGCATAGAGAACCTTAGATCTCTATGCACCTGATCTAAGGTGCATAGATCAGGTGCATTCTGATCCAGAATGCTGCTGCTCGCGTTCTCACTAAAACCAGGAAGATAGCGCACATAACACCAGTTTTAAAGTCTCTCCACTGGCTCCCTGTAGCTCAAAGAATAGACTTTAAAATACTGTTGTTAGTTTATAAATCACTGAATGGTTTAGCACCACAATACATTAAAGATTTGCTGTTGTTGTATCAACCTTCCAGAACTCTCAGGTCTTCTGGTTCTGGTCTGTTCTGCGTCCCTAGAACCAGAACCAAATGAGGAGAAGCAGCATTTAGCATCTATGCACCAAAAATCTGGAACAAACTTCCAGAAAACTGTAAAACAGCTGAAACACTGACTTCCTTTAAAACTCAACTAAAAACCCATTTGTTTAGAGTTGTATTTGAAACGTAATCAATTACAAATTTATTGACGGAATCTGACTTGGTGTTGTGTTTTTATTGTTGATTCTAAGTTGCATTGTGTTTTTGAGTTTGATTTGATGTAAAGCACTTTGAAATGCCTTGCTGCTGAAATGTGCTATACAAATAAAGTTTGATTTTGATTTGATCTCCTATAGATTTTTAAATCTGTTACAAATGTCACTATGGAGCAAAGAGCAGCAGTGCTGCCCCTCCCTGACCTGTTGCTGCACACTGCTAGCTAGCTGGCTGAAAGGGAAACACTATTCCCATCGCCCGCTATTTAAAAATGTTTTCAGTTTACCAAAGCAAGATGCACAAATAAATCCCCATGCCTTGTGCAAAAGCAGCGTAGCCGGATAAAGCTGTATATTTATGCAAACATTACTATTAATTTATTTTACACTGGTTTATGTGTAAAGAGAAGTGCCATATCCTTAAAATGTAAACGTCTCACTAAAACCTCGCGAACAAAACAAACAAACAAAAAAACCCAACAGCTCATACCCCCAGTTGCCACATGTGAAGATAGTGACGTACATGAAGACTTCAAAAGCACGAGAGCAGGAGGAAAAAAAAAAAAGTCAAATCTGTCTGTGATCTCCAGTTTAAAAAAAAAAAAAAAAACAACTTCAATTCATGCTGTGACTGTGGTTCAGTACAGAGAAGACACACACGATATCGCTTCAGTACCAGGAACCTGTTCACGTTTACGCACACTCGACCAGACTTCCCTGAAGAGAGGAACCACGATAAAAACTGACACGTACAGACCACAAGATGACTGAGGGCCCCAACGGCCACGTCACGATCTTAGCTTCAGACAGGCTATCCATCTCGCACAGGAAGTTAAATACAGGGCCTACATCTAGTTGTAAAACGGCAGAGAAATGAGGTGGAAGCAGGTGGTAGTTTAAAAGATCTAAACCCAAGATCCACAAGCAAATCAAGGTTGTACATTGTGAGATAAAAATGTTAAGCTTTATGATTTTTTTTTTTACAAATACTGAGGTTCAGAGTCTGCCTACACAGATCGCGCCTGCAAAGAATCACACGACTGTTGTTAAAGTAGAATAATTTATTGCAGTTCTTTATTCCTCTGTTTTAATTCATTAACTTACAATACTTACAAGTTTTAAAGCGCAGAGCATTTACAGGGCGTCCAAACATGTCATATACACTCACACACTACAATCAGACAGCAATGGAGGGTCCTAACGGCGTGTTGTGGTATTGGTTTTAGGCACAGGATGACATGCTCCTAAACCCACCCTCCAACTCCACAAACCGCGCCGGGCCTCTTCAGCGTGCCAGTGATGATAATGATCATCATCATCATCGTCATTCTGCTGAATAGGATGAAAAGATTAAGAGACAGACCCATAAAAGATAGTATTGCTCTGAATTTAGTCCAAAAAAATAAAATAAAAATAAGAATAGTAAAGCATTAAGACCTCCATTGTGTTCTGATGGCACAGAAAATACTAAAATAAATAGAGAGCTGAAGAATAGAGAGCTGGGAATCAACAGAAGGCAAAAGGGATTCATTGGAGGTTTAAACGATCTAAGTGTGCTTTGTTCTAAAGAAATGGAAACTGAAGTTTATAACCAACATCAATCGAGAGAAAAGTGAAACGTTACATTCATCTCTCCTTATGTTGGTTGGTTTTAAGGTTATTGCAGTAGTACAGCTTCAGTCATCTGATTAAAGTCGGAAGCTAAGAAGCAGTTTGACATTAGCGTGTGGGTTCTGAGGAAGAAAAAGAATACGGGGTTAATCAATCACCCAGACAAGACAAGAAAAATCTCTCTAAGCAATCACACTTAGAAAAAGTCTTAGGGATGTTACAGAGCATTCGTCCATTTAAACCCAGATATTTAAAGGATAAAAATGTACAATCCTATCTTTTTAATCACAGACTTAGCTTTAATTAAACTGATACAGTAAATTAATAAATAACAAGGTGATCTGAGATACTGTTTTTACTCGACTATGTACGTCTAGCATACTCTGTGATTAGCCTCTAAAAATGGACCACTTACAAATGAATGGAGTGAAAGTTGAACACCATGTTAACATATATTAATTTGAGAACAAGTGGCTGCTCCTGATCATCTTCCTTCACACTATTTTCCAAAGAGAAAAGGAAAATCAAGTCTGGTTCATGGTGGGAGAAACAGCTCTGACATGCTGCTGTGAAAAGGCAAGAGTGTGTGTGGGTGTGTGTGTGTGTGTGTGTGTGTGTGTACAGTAGTGAACACTGCTGCCCTTTAATGTGAACTGAAATATGTCAGAAAAAAAGAGGGAAACCTGCTCTGTTTATCAGCATGTGGTGTATGAGTGATGAACAATCAGAATAAATAAAAAACAGCTGCTGGTTGTGTGTCTCGACACACGCTTGATAAATCTTGAGCAGACACACTCAATGTGCTTGAGCCTTTCTGGGCTTTGACCAGTGTCTGTCTTTGTTCTCCCAGAGGGGAGAGGAAAAAAAAAAGTCTCTTTCTTCATGTGCAAACACAAATTAGGAGGTTCCTCCCGATGCATCCTGGGAATATTTACAATCACACCCAAACATCTCCATAGATGCTGAGATGAAAACACACTGCAGCGAGGACTGGGCAGTCCACCCACCATGCTGGACAGCATTCCGCATGTGTGTGTGTGTGTGTGTGTGTGTGTGTGTGTGTGTGCGTGAACGTAGAAGTGTGAGGCTGTTTAATCCAGTTCAGGTGACTCTGCTGCCTCGGCGTGTGTCGTCTCCACAGACCCTGTCGCTGTTGTGCTCTCTCCTTCCACATCTAGAGATGCATCCTCCCCTTGCTGGTCTGCTCCGTCGGGTCCTTCGTCAGTAGGTGTGATCAAGTCAGTTGTTTCAGTAGTTTCGTCTTTAACCGTAGCATCCGTCTCCGTCTCGTCCATCAGCGACCCATCCTCTTCCTGCAGCTCCTCTTCTCTTTCCCTAGAAGCCTCTCTCTCCTCCTCCTCCTCCATTATGGAGGCTTCAGGTCTCTGCAGGCAGTGGGTCACGGCATACGGATGCAGGTGCGGGGAGTCTGCGGGGGGCAGCAGCGTGAGCGACTCCACGCTCAACGTGTCAGCGTTGCTGTCCGTCAGCAGGGAGATGGTGGGCTGGGAGGCCGGGGTGAGGCTTGGCGCCAGGGCTGGGGCCGGGACCGGGTTTGAAGGAGTAGACGGAGCTTCTCCGCCTCCTCCTTCACCTTCTCCGCCTGAAGATGAGGATGGAGTGTGCTCCAAATATGCACAGTCGTCTAGAGAATGACAAAAGATAGACAGCTGAACGGAAACTTTTTCTTCCCCTCTTGTCTGTCACAAGTGAAGAAACTAGTAATTATCTACAGAAACTGTAGGGAGAATGTTTCTGGTGCAATATACAACGTTTAGTCCCATCACATTAAATATGTCCTTAAATTTAATATGCAACTTATCTGAGGAAAAATTCAAAACTTAAAACAAAACAACTTCTGGCCTCAATGTAAGGACTTAATAAAAGTAAACCACCTGATCAGAGACCGATTTAAAAATGTAAAGAATCTCTTTGACTCCATCCACTTTCTAAGAACACACAGCTACCCCCCACTGCCTCTGTACCCCAGGAGGGAACCAGCAACGCAGGCTTGTGGTGTCATATTATTACACAGAAAAGTCCTTGTGTGAACCAAGCTCAACATGCAAAGAGACCTGATAAATACCCATCAGCTGATCCAACAGGGTGTGAGAGTCCAGAGCTTGAGGTCTGACGATACAGGCACTCATGACTGGGTGGTGATGGTAGATGAGACACAGACTTATGAAAATACTGCCTTAAAGTTCATAGTTGGGGTAATTTAACAGCTTAAAAAAATCTCTTATGTAGTCTTCTCAGGTTGTAAATAAACTTATTGTTTGAAAGGCAGATACAGCTGCTTTATCCATATCCTCTCCCTCTGCCACCCTTTACTGTTTGTTTGCATTGTAAACCAAGCAGCACTGGGCGTGTATGTGTGTACATTCTCACATACACCACATATAGGCATATATATATATATATATGACACGGGAACAGAAATGTTTTCACAATGTCACACCACCAAGAACTATTGTGGTTCCGGTGGGTTGCACAGTCACCATAGAAACACCAGAGACATGACATGAGTACACTATGTCTAGATGATGTGTAGTGGAGTAGAAATACTCTTTCCAAGCGAGTCGCTTCAATCACATCTGCACAATGTTGGCTGTAAAATTTGGTTTTCCTAAAATTATTGAGCCGCTTTATACATCCAGTCTGTGCATTTCACAGCTTGTCTGCATGTTTATGAAATGAGAGATCTGGTTTTGTGTGTGTGTGTGTGTGTGTGTGTGTGTGTGTGTGTGTGTGTGTTGTTACCCGACGGGCTTTGAACAGATGTAGTGCTTGCAGTAACAGAGTCGCATCTCCCTGTGCTTCCACTCCCACTGGAGGGAGGCGATGGGGAGGAGACCGGTGAGGGACTGTGCTGGGGGACATAGTGGGCCACTGCAAAACCTGCAATGGGTGCGACATATAAACATGTTTACACTGTGTGTTGCCACTTGTTCAGACTTGTGAAGCCTTTCCAGGGTGCCTGTATTCTCATTTTTACAACTTTTTCCTTTACGTTCATACTTGTGGTACATAACAGTTCTATTAGTTTTTCTTATTGTGGAAAGTCTGCAAACAACAACAACAACAAAAAAAAGTGACGCCGGTTCACAACACAAAATCATCAAGAGACAACAGCAGCATTACCAAAAACCTCCAGATCCAACTTGAGAAGGAGGAAGTCAGGAGTAGAGATCTAACAAACCAGCAATATACTGAGAGATTTCAGAGGGCTCTCTGGTGAGCCTAGAGTAACCTTACTGGATTAAGAATAAAATCTCGTGAAAGAATAAAGAAACCCCTAAAATCTGAAATACATTTTGCCAGTATTCCGATTATCAATTGTGTTCCAAATCTGACCAGCCTTTGTTAGGCTCTCATGAGTCGTCACTGTGAGTAAGAAGGTATTATTTAAAATTCAGTTGATTTACTCACTTTTCTTACACAATTGGTGAGGTTTTTTTTCTCTCTCTCTCACAAGGACGTTATTCCGCCTGTCTAAAATTAGCTCTTACAACACAATGAGCCAAAGAACTCACTGACATGTCATCTATGTGGGTGGAAGGGAAGTTAAAATACTGGGGGAACATCTACAGTAAAATATTTGCTCCTTCATTAAGATCAGACAAAGAAAAAAAAAATACTGTTGTAGTTAAACTTTCTTCTAACTTTAAAGACTCACCTTAATTCGTTTGATTTATTTACGCCATTAAAAAGCTGCACAATATAATATCATGATATCTGTGTGCGCAATCTTCATATTGCAAAGGACTGTTTCATATTTCAAGTAATATGTTTTCATGTTAATGTGATTACTAGCCACCTGTTGGAGGTATTTCTTATGTTTTCCGCCCTCTCCACTTTACAAAAACAGAACTAGAGGAGCTTAATAAATATATATCACTCGCTTTTCAGATTTTTATTTGCATAAAACTTAAAAGAAAAACAAGCAATCTTGTTTCATTTCTTTTCCACTTCAATTATGTTGTACTTTGTGCTTTATCTCAGGCTGACGTTTGTGGTTGTAATGCGATAAAACGTGCAAATGTAGAATACTATTTACATTGTACTGCATCAAATGAAGCCCAGACCTGGGGACTTTCCAGCTCTAATTTGCAGAACAGTGTTTCTGCATAAAACCTCTAATTCATGCCTGCCGGGTGGAACATTATCACTCTACTTTGATGCTGCAGATCAAATCACACACTGATTTCCACTTATTTGGAGTTCAGAGCAAATCAGAATTAAGCATTTTCAAACAGTTCTCCTCATTCTCAGCACTCCAGGACGGAGGCATCTGTGCGTCACCTGGCACTTTGTCGACAGACGCAAATACTGATCTGTTTGCAGCGGGATCATTGGGCGCTCGTCTGGACTGCTCGTAGAATCGGAACGGCAGGCCGCTGGGAGAGGCGCTGGCAGACTGACTGAAACCCATCACCTCCGTAGCACTGGGCTGCACCGGCAGGTCCAACAGAGCTGAATGCACGGCGAGAGGAATAAAGACAAGGACAGGATAAACATATGGCACGGCAGAGGAGCTAATTCCTACGTCGGAAAAAGGACGCGTTTTTATTTTTCATTAGACTGCAAGAAATGCACAGCTGTTTCTATGAAACTATGCTGGGAAAAACAAAATCCAAAACTGTTGCTTCTAGGCGTCACATCCTCCTCAATTTGCTGAACTAAGCGAGATTTTCTATTTGTTTTGTTAGGTTTGAGTGGATTTCTAAAGAATTTGACCATAGCAAGGGGAAGTACAAATCACTTCTGGGTAAAGTGATTTGTGTTTACAGTACAAATAGATACGAGGGACACTGGAGCCAATGAAAGCAAATTATGACAGAGAGGAGAGAATAACGCTCTAAAGTGCAATATTTGAACTACAGAGATTAAAAATTATATATTTTTAGTTGCTTTAAAGAAAAGAGCAAAACTTTGCTTTTATCATGTTTGATAATCATCATGAACTTTTATAGTTTAACAGAAAGTTGCTTTATGTTAAATGAATTTAATGAGAACACGCCTAATGATTAGCTTTTTATATTAGGTGAAACTGTGTTACCAGATAGATAACACATGTTTCATCCTTCTGTTGTGGATATTTAAAAGCTTGAGATTCTTTTATTCTATGTACTTTCTTACACTCTCCTTTTATTTGGTTTATCATTAGTAAAAGCATCCAAAACAACAAGAAAAAAAGACACACAAACAGCAAAGCAGTCTGATCATTTTAATATAGTTTAGCTTCATTATATTGCAATTGGATTTTCTTGTTTCCGTAAAAAGATTGTTGATTTCTCCCCTTTCACACATCTGCCCCATATGTCAAGATTATTAATAATATAGTTGTTTATTTGACTTAACATAATCTGTCCATTGTTTTTTTTTCTTTCTATAAACCAAGGTATGTTCTCTTTTCTGCACTTCAGTTTTAGTTGTATATTTTTGTTAACCTCTGGGTTTTGCTTCAATATCTTCTTCCCTCATCATCCTCTCTTTTACAAAGTGCAGCAATCCCTTCTGCAGCAACACACTTGTACAACCTGATGCTGCCGCCCCCACGCCTCACGTTCTGGATGGCGTTCTCTGGCTTTTTATGCTGCTCCAGGATTACTGGCTACTTATCCTGCGAGTGGCCTTCCAGCCCATGCTGGCAGAGGACTTGTTTCACTTTGGACAACGACTCTCTTCTCAGCTTCATCTGGCTTCTTTCCTCACCTGCAATCCTTTGCATCTTCATGCGTCGAGCCTGAATGCGACCCTTGGCGAGTCTCTGCTTGGCGATGATGCAGCGGATGGGATCGGCGAAGATGAAGTTGGCCTGCAGGATTGGCAGGGGCTTGGCGTGAGGGTTGGAGCTCGGTTTATGAATAACAATATTCAGAGCTCGGCTGTCATCCTCGACACCAGACACCTGCATGTCCTTTTAGAAAGGAGGAGGAAGACAGACGATGAAGAAGATTCAATTTCAAACTGCGAAAAAGGGTCATTTGAAGAACTTTTATAGATCCGAGAACCCCTCCCCACCATTTTACATTTTTTTGTTTGACTGCAGTGTGACGTCTGAGTTGACAGACATTTGCAAATGTTAACTCCAAAAAGCATGCCTCATTATTCAAATTACTCATTTGTGAGGCGAAATGATAAACGACTAACATTTATGAGATTGTCCATGATTGTAATTTTCCCCACAAACTGCGGTAAATTAAAATGTGTAATGAACTTCAATGACTTTTGCATACAGATGCAAAAACAAATGTAAAGCAAAACAACAACTACTTTTCTCTTACCTGCAAAAGGCCGGCAAACTTGACTACTCCCCAACCAAGACGTTTGGTTTCTGGTTCAACTAGACTCATCTGGTACACATCTACAGCGAGGAACCTCTGGGCCTGGCTGCCATCTTTGCTGACCACCATACAGGCTATCAAGTCACTGTTATCTGAAACAGACAGCAATGAACAGTCAAAAGAATACTTAAAATCACCACTTAAATGATTAAAAGAAAAGATAACCAACATTGTTTTTCTTGTTGTCATTTTTTTTTCTGCTTTGAAGTTTTATTTAGAATTAGTTAAGACAACTTATAATGTTGTGTTCTCAACACTGTCGTATTATGTTCAGAGGAGAAACAGCTAATCTGGGATGTCCCAAATTAGCTGCTGGGTAGAAATTAAAGTATACAACACATCTGTGACATAAGTTAACTTGTTCTAGAGATCTGATCACATTTTTACAAGCAAAACTTGAATATAACAATAAAAATATTTTAAAAACTTGAGGGGGGGGGGGGAAATATGGGTCCTATGCATTTGCATAAAAAAAAACCCCACCAAGACATTTGAAAAGGAAAATATAAACTAAGGGACAATAAACCTACTTCCCAGCTACAATACTATCCTTTTCAAATTCCCATTTAAAATTGAGTTGCAAATCTTTAAGCAAGTTAGACTGAATAGTCGACACTTCAGTGGTATTCTGAGGACGAAACACAACATCTCATGTAAAAACAATCTTGACAAAGGTTGTTTGTCAAGATTCCGTTTAATTCTTTAACCGAAACACAATCTTGTTCTTTGGAACAACTTTGGGCAAAATAAGGAGGGCTAATGAAGTTACTTAAAGAGGACCTGTGGAATATTTTTTTTTTTTGTGTGTGTGTATTGTGACTTTACGATGCTGTGCTAATTTGTGTACGCAAACCCCAGACAGATGCATAGTGGGCCAATGCAGCCAGACGGCTTGATGCACTTAAAAGAACAGAGAAGATGCTTTCCTCCCACATGCTGAGGTTCAACAAGAACTGATAAGCCCACATATGAGCATTATTTACTGCAGTGCACCACAAAACCAGCAAAGTAAAGCTGCAAATGACCTGATCTGACACCACTGGTTTTGGTTGACGCTCAACTTTCTCCAAATGTAAACCGGCTAAACCAGATGTACAACTCCATGATTAAATTCTCCCCACCGATGCATTCAATTGTTTTACCATACAAGGCCAGGCGAAGTTGTTGGAGATCAGATTTTATCTTGCTAGTGTACAAACACAGGAAGACAAACTTTTATTACTGCTTTATTGTTTCCAAGTAGACCAGTGGGGTGTGGAGCACAGACATGCATGAGCTTGTAAAACGTGTGGTGTGATTAAAGATCAAAGGGGACTGCCAGGAACCGAAGGCCACCTAGTGAAGCAGAAACCAGTGAAAAGTACCTTCACCAGGAGAGGTAGTCCTTGGTTTCCAATGGTAACAAGGGTATACTAATATTTAAATGGTCAAAGAAATTAGGGGAAGTTCGATAGATTCAGTCCCTTGACAAAATGGGAAAAACCACACCACCCCCAGTGTCTTATTTTAGCTTCGACAGAAAGTGGTCTGCTTGCTCCGATTACAATCTAGCACCATCTTTTCAGGCTAACTGATAGTATCTTTATTTCCATGAGCCTTTTTATTGCGACAAAAAGTTGGCAAGGAAGCAACCCCAGGACCAACTTGAGTACTGTCAAGTAAAACACACAATTCCATGCATTGATAGATGATTTGATATCTTCGCTCTCCAAAAAGGAGGAAGTGGTTTAGAAATACACAAAATCTGTTTCTGAGAAACAAAAAGGTCAATATGACATCAGGAGCTTTTTCAACAAAGGTTCACACAAACATAGTAGTATCTGTACAGCTCACCCTTTCTTGAGCAATCAAAGTTGTAATGTGATCACAACAAAGTTGTGAAAACAAAGTTGTGTTGGTCTTATTAAGTAATAAATACTTGGCACAGAAAAGAAGGGGACTTGTTAAAACAACAAAATGAAGCGATAACGCTTAATGACACTAATGGTTAGTAAATCTTCACTGCCAAAGAGAGTGGAGTGGTGCAGCATCTTCCTCGAAGGAAAAACCAAGACCTCATAATTGGGGGCACTATGGATGCATTGAAAAGATATTCTTCAACTAGTGGAGATTTTACGTCTCCACTTCTAGGAATAAATTCCTTTCTCACCCCCACAGAGCAAGGCTTATCAGACTACCTCCAAAATCTGCTAGTGGAGTGGATGGACCGGCCCGCCCGCCGTTCTCAACGCTACGAAAAACTTGTGGGATCAGCTTGGGCGTGTTAATCATAACAGAGTGACCAACAAGACTACAGTGAGGTATATTGTATAATGTGTCTTGCAGGCACATAATGCCATAAGTAACTTACTTTATTGTTACAGTTGTTGTAAAAAGCTGTTAGAATGAAAAATAGCTTAAAAGAAATTTTACTTTGTAATTTGACGCCTTGAAATTGGCTTCTGTCTCTTTAACAAACCTCTACTATTTCTGACACTGCCTTCAGCACATCATCACAACAATGCTCCTTCATCATGCTGTTTACAGTCAACCTTAGAGACTTTAAAATGAAAAGTAGCCTGTATGATAAGCTCAGCAGCTGCACAGCTGTTTTTTAATGCTCCTAGTCTAGAGGATCTGTGTGGGGAAGTAGTAGGAGACTGCAGCTCCGAGGAGGAGCTTTAGGTAACTAGGCGGGGCTCTAAGCGGTTAGGCAACTCCGAATGGTTGCCCTGGGAGATTCAAAGGATTTCTCAAACGTGAATGAAAGAATCAAAGCAACATTTCAGGTATTATTTTTGGTGCAGTAACACATCCTCAATTTAAATGACATAAGTGATTCTTTATAAAAGGGTTAAAGTCTTCAAACTTTATATTAATCTGAAATAATCTCCACTTAACTTTTAAGCAGATTGCTCATGTTTGCGAGTGTTGCATTAAAGTCGAGTGAGCAAATTTGTTTCTCTTATGAAACAGTGCGCTGACCTGAATCTTTTGAAATTTGATAAAACCCAAAATGAAACGGCACCTTTCACCTCCAAAACTCCCCAAACTTGTCGAGACAAAGAAATGCTCCATGATTCAAAAGTTATTAGAAGAGGAGGTGGAATGTAGGTGGTGGCAACCTAATGGTCAGAAAAAAAAAACAAAAAAAAAAAAAAAAAAACACATTTGTGGGTGGGAGACTGAAGAGGTTATTCTTCCCACTCACCAGGAAAAAACCCTCCCCCCTCCGCCTGCAATTACTAAGAATGTGTACTTAGATAATCACCCAGCTTACAAATACAGTCAAACAAGGAAAGCAAATTTTTTTTTTTAATCAACTGTTTGCAACTCGGAGTCATTATTACTACACACTTGGTGGAAGATCATCTTTTCAGTGACATCAATTCCAGGAAGTCAAACCACATGACACCTCACAGGTTTGTCAAAACCCAGATCTGCCACAACCTCTTTCGACTGGCATTTGGAAAAATCAGAACACAAGAGTTTCAGCCACTGAGTTAGAGATGAAAGTAAAACAGAAGTGAGATATTTGGGCTATGTGTTATCTCTCTGTCAAAAGTCTTCCCTTTTATCTTATTTCTTTTTCCAAAAATGAAATAAGGAAAGTCCTAAGACGGTATCTATTAATCATGTCCAGTCATAGAAAAGTAAAACCTACAAAATAGTCTAACTGCCAACGAACAAAGATAAAGCAGATGGTGGCGACAGACAATGCACTGCTGCGTCACTGGTTTGTTAGAACTATCAGACAACAGCTTGACACCGCAATTTGCAACCAGACATATTTTTCTAGTTGACTCACCAGAGATAACATAACACTTAAAGGCCACCGCTACCTACATACGACACAGATTGCACAATCACCAATACCAAAGAAAACCCATGAGATCCTCAAAACGGATCCTCAAAGCAGAAATCCGTATGCTTGTTATAATTTCCACCAAATCTATGGACATGTGCAAGCGAATATAAATCAAGGGACAGAACTTCCTCTGTGGTTTAATCTGGTTTCTCATCTGTTTGAAAGCAACACCTGGTAAGAGCATTCACAGCCAACAAAGCTTTCACCGTTTAGCCATTTTAAAAACAGTGTTAAATATATATATATATATATATATATATATATATATATATATATATATATATATATATATATATATATATATATATATATATATATAGCATGGCAGAACTGCAAACCTTTGGACATTTCTTAGGTAGAAGGTACTAAAAGGCAGGCAAGAGAGCCATGGTAGCTATGGAAGAGATGCAAAGTGTTGACATAAAAGACTGAATACAAATGTGCAGCAAAGTGTTTGGATGCTTTGGAAAGAACAAGAAAAGTACATTTTCAACTTCAAAATTTTTACTTTTGTGTTGGTCCGTTTAATAAAATCCTTCCGCCCACAAAAAAAGTACAATAAAGTTTGTTTAAACATAAAAAACACGGAAATGTCTAGGTGATATAAATACTTTGGGCATTATAGTCATGTTGAGACTGAGCTTAGGAAACTGATGACAGAGATAACTTCTCCTTCACAGAATGTAGCAGCGTACTCAGAGCAGTCATTTTAATACACCAATGAAAACATAAAAAGAAGCTGAAAATTTAGCATTGACTTTGCAAATGTCCGTAATAGTTTGCTTTATTACACTGATAAACCTGAGGAATGACGTTTTAACTTGTTACTTTTTTAACTTTAATAAATAATATGACGTATAAACGGAGAAATCTAAATAGCTAATGATATTTGTGTTTTTATAAGCCATAAAATTAGGTTAGAAAATCAGAATGTAGCTAAACGTGAGCTTTGACCCTGGAAATGGTTTCTATAGTAAATGATCACTCAGGGTAATTAGGCCTTCTAAAGTAAATGATCACAAGAAAACCACCAGCTTTACAGTTAATACAGATAAACATTTTTTATAATCTAAGGTGATCGTTCAATTATGTTCAACATTAACAAAACAAAACAAAAAAAATGCAAATGCCAATATATAAGACTGTTATATGTCTGGTTGCAAAGTCTGTGAACCGAATAAATGATAGAGTATCAGGACTGGTTGACATTACTGTGCAGCTGTAGAGCTAACCACGGACACGTTTCCAAAACACACCTGTGAACGGTGAAAGAAAACTGCGCAGGTTATCAGTGTGTGGGAAGCTGTATTGCTGAGGGTGTGCGTGTGTGTGTGTGTGTGTGTGTGCTCAGCTCTGCATCTCTGTGGTTGTTAATCTTTGCATGCTGCATCTGTAAACTCTGCACTGTGTTTTAGAATGGCAGCTTTCCTTAGAGAAAATCAGCGAGAGGTTCGTCAGATCGAAGCGTTTTAACTGTGGAGTGCAGGAAACTCTAAAAAGTCCCCTCTCAACAGGAAAACCAATTTATTTTTGTTTGAGAGACTGAGGTCAGATTTCACTTACTTTCAACTTATTAATGACATCATTCCTAAAACTAAGCCTGAGTGTGAGAGGCTTACTGAGGTCTAAGACATCATCTGTCTTGATTAGGTCTTCAGGTCTGGTCAAAGGGAGCTGAGTTTCTGGTTCCCCCTGAAGCTGAAGTGACAATGACCTCAACATGAAGAACACGCGAATAGCCTGAAAGAGAAACAAAGAGGTGTATTTAAGGAGCAATCCCAGCCGGTGTGAAGAAAAAGAAAATTCCAGAATCCGAAAGGACATTAAACACACCGACATTATCAACAAATTGAAAACGAGAAACTTTTTATGAAAAAAAATCTAAGATTTGTTTTGCCGGGAATGTTACAAGCAGTGCCCCGAGCTCCTGTATGTGGACGCCTCTGTGTTGACAAACCTTGCGGGTCTTCTCTACGTCTCCACAAGGTAGTCTCTTTACGAAGTCGATACCCGTCAGAGGGGTGCCGGTGGGTGGCAGCAGTATGGAGGCATCCATCATTAGGTACTCCACATTCAGAGGTTTACTCTGCCACAAATAGACCACGATGAGTGACAAGAAACATAAACGCCTCCAAACTAAAGTTTAATTTACAGGTGATGCTTTTCAAACGTATTTATATTAGCAGAATAACTAAGGTTAACCTACCGTCATGCTTCTGTATTCATCTTCAAACATGTCCAGAAAGATTTCTTCACCCTGTGGCCAAAAAAAAACCCAAACATGAAAGCTGCTTCAGAAACTATGTTAACTTCTAAGTCATAAGACATTTATAAATTATATTAAGCCATCAATGTGCTAAAATGCTAAGCATGCAACCATATCGACTGAAGATGAGTGTTTTTGTACTTATGACTATACATCTTGAACTGACAGCTATACAGTGCTTTGTATTTGAAATACACAATGTGTTCGTCTCGTACATTTTTAAATGAATCATTTTTAAAAAAAAATGTCTTTTTTAAACAACATTTTTATCAAATGTAATGTATAAAAAACACCAATTAGACTATCTAGAGATGAAAGTAAATGTTTATTGATGGTTTCCCATAAAAAATCTGTTTTGAAGCGCCTGAAAGAAAACGCTGAGATGTCGTACTTCTTCCATACGTTAGAATGAGATTCTGCCCATAATTCATTTTCACTTTTGTCCTTATTTTTACCACTTGGTCACAAATTGAGATGGAATGGACAACTTCAACATAATTAGCTATTTCCACCTTTTTTATGCAACCCAAAACTTTGGAGGCTGAACTGCATTATGGTTTTGCAAACAAGAAAACATTTGGCAACATAGATTTTTTTTTTTTTAAATGTTTAACAAATCTAGTTGATTTTCTGTAGCAATAGAAAATTAATGCAGTCTAAAAGCACGTCAAGGAAGTAAACACCTCATACAGGCCACTTTCTGCTGGTCCTTATCCGCTTTAAAGTTAGTGAGATTTTTGTATCGTATGGGTAACTTACAAGGCAGACCTAGAGAATGTCGAACCAAAACTAAAGAAAAGCCTCCTTCTCCGACAGAACATGACGCTAATCTACAAGTTTCATTACTTCAATTAACCCTGACAGCTGGAAAACAACTTGCAAATGACTCATTTGAATAGAAGGCGCCATGAGTCAAAACTGAACGTTATGGACAGGAGACAAATTGTTTCAAGAAGCACCTGTGGGCAGCCAAGGAACACCAAGTTACTTGTTTATATGTACATGTTCATCTAATCACCATGTTACATCTAATATATTCCACCTCCTATTTACAACTCTGCAAGGATAAGTAGGTACAGACAATGGATTTACATCTTTCAAATATTACATAGAAACAAGGAAGAACCTTATACAGATTGCTTTCAACCAATTGTTGAACATTAGACACATTCCCCTTCTTAAAAGAATAAGGTAAAAACCATTACACTCACATATATATTACAACTGTTGCAGATTTTCTTTTTGCAAGTCGGCCAGCATTGTGTGAAAGACAAAAACTGATCACATGACCACCAAGAACACAGCTGAAAGTTGGTTGAAGAATGACGACATTATGATTAGATTGCGTAAAGGTGATATGGGTGCATGACGCAATGTCCATCGAAGACAAAACAACTGGTAGCATAGTCTCCAGGTCCAAATTGACATCATACGGTGGAGATTGTTATGGTTATTTATCCAAAAGGAGGAGAAGAGTTGTCTAGTTCAGAAGCTTGGAGATCAAGCGAACGAGAACCCTTCTCAGGAATTTAAAAGCATATGGTGGCTATCAAACATCGTCCATTACATCCCTATAATTCTATAAATCCCCACAACAGCATGGTGTTTGGCCCTAAAAAGTCCCTAAACTAAAGCTACACATATGGTGGATGAAATGGAAGTTAAAATACAGATAAAATCAGACTGCAGCCATACAGTCCCTCATTCATTTGGTTAAAATACAATGGGAAAATAACCTGCAGCTAAAACGTCACACAGCTAAACATAAGGAGCGTGGATGGGACAGCAATCACTGATTTAGTGGAATCTGTGGACAAGAACAGATGTAATGACTACCACTACCTAAAACAATACATTTCCTGAGAAAAAGCCCCCCCCCCAATAAGCTACATGCTCTCAAATAACAACTGCAGCAGTCTTCAGGCTCTTGTTGTTTACAATCTGTACTATCTATAACAACAACTCTTTTGTCCTCTTTTCATAGGCTTGGCTTGTTCCTTCTCGCTCTCAGAATTTGAACATTTTCACAGAACTTATCGCATTTCCTGCATGAATAATCTTTGTAGGAAAAGTGCTCCATTTATTCTTTCAATGACTTTTCAATAAGCTGACACAGACCCATTTCAAATATTACTATCAGAATGGTGTTTTTCTCTAGAAGATAATCTGTTCTGTGATTGCTATGAAGTCTCCAGGTGGTAAAGCGACACCTCCCCATTTATGTTCATTTATTTCTGATTTAATAGCTAAGCATTTTTTTAAAATCGGCTTTGAAAAACTATAAAAAGGCCAAAAGAGATTTATTTACATCTTATTCTTGCAAGATTTTAAAGATTTCTGGCACTGAAAACTGACAAGAAATGATATATACTCTTTAAATCAGTAACTTAATTGTGAATAGACAAATCAAAGTCAGTCAAGCCCAGACCATCTGCAGATCTGGAGACAGCGATGGTGTCATAATTGAAGCATTTATGACTGGAATATTGCACAAAGATGAGCAATGTTTATAGGACGCAACAATGAAAGCCATTGTTCTCCAAAAGTATCCCAGATTACTTCAAATGCGGTTCTCTGGCTTTAGTAACATTCAACACAAATTGGTGCAAAGACCTGATGATTAAAAACTCAGGCTTAAAGCAATTGGTATGTTTTTCTTTTGTTTTTAAAAGAGAAACAAACCAAAAGAAAAGTTTCATTTTAAAAAGAAAAGAAAATCATCTGACTGATTGCAAAAGAATATCCAGATTGAATCAAATCAAAAGTGAAAGTAAAAATGAAACTTTACATTAAACTGTAAAGAAAATGCCAACACTTTCAACTCTAATCTGCAGGGAAAAAAAAAAAAAAAAAGCTTTTCTCAGGAGGGGGCTATTCTTAATTATAACCAACCGACCAATCAGATGGAAACTGGGAGGTTTTCACTTAGTTTCTGTTATGAGGCTGTTCTCGGATTAATCTGGATGCAACACAAGAAATTTTGTTGTTCCTTTTTCTTCCAAGATCAATTTCTCTGAAATACTGGTGGCCAAATACTAAATGCTTCTTGTTTCAGGGACCTGAAGTCATATTGTGCAACACAAATCAAGAATGAAAGAATGGAAACAATCCTTTTGGAATCTAAAGCATTTCAGATGATACCAGTCTTTCATTGAATGCACTGTAAACACATGTGCAGGTATAAGATTAGAAAGGCGTATAATAAAACACCACGTAGCATGTGTATATTCACACAGTTCAAGTGTGCTGTTGAGATTTGTAGCTTGTGTAATTACCTTGTAAAAGGTCCTCAGTAAATGCAGACTTTCTTCTCTGGCACCCTGCAAACACAAACATGATACTCTGTTTTTACCTTGTTAGTTTTTTTTTCTTCTTCTGTGAACTCTAACATTCACAGAACAATGCTCCCTAGCATATTAGGGTTTCCCTGCAATTCCAAACAGTGTAACATGACACAGTCTCAGGGAAATCAACACACAATGTATGTGTGTTGAAACCTAGATGCACTATCCTTAGAACTGGTAAGTGACGCTTCAGTGGGAAAGACTATTGTGCGTTTCCGATGCAGTTCCTGAGAAACACTGGCTTACGAGCAACAATGTTGTGAATTAACTAGTGAGTCACTGCAGCTTATTTATAGGAACAACAGTTACCTACAAAGGGAACTTTACAAAAGGAAAAAAAATAGAAACCAGATAAAATCTACTTAAAGCTCATTATATTTCAATTATAAATCAGGTTTAAACATTAACTGGTCAATCTAATGATGTCTACTTGTATGGCTTAATGACTGACAAATGATCATTAACAATCAGGGAATCTATATATTGCCGGTAACGGACTCTGCCTTTGATAATACATGAGAGTTGTTGCCTGTAAGAAGTCCAGACTGACTACAGTTAAAAATATCTGCTTCACTATCCAACAGGAAAAGCTTGATGCAATTATGATTTATATACAATCTGTTTTCTGGTATTTTATATTAATTCATACGAAAATAAAAACAGTTGTACGAGTTGTTACACTCCGAGAGGAGACCTAGTCAATTATTGCTTCAAATATTGGCACCACAGGGTGGAATTTCCTTTGAAATATTTTGAAATCTTTATCTGTTGTTTAGCATATCCTGGAATTCAGCAACATGAACTGATGAGACAGGAACAGAAACCACAGACAGTAAACAAAATAAATTACGAATTATTGGACTGTTGGACAAAGGAGGAAGGTCTGCTCACATTCTAAAGACAGCCTCATAATGAGTCTTAACAAGAAGTAAGCACTTTACTAGAAACCCAGATTCTAGCAAAGCAACATGACAAGAAAACTTCTGGCTCCTGTTATCTGGAATTCATTGTCAGGAGAGATAAAGAAACTTGACGCTTCTTTTTTTTTTTTTTTTTTACACAACACATCATTCAGAAGCTATTATGTGCATGTAGAGTATGTGCGTTACCTCGAGGCAGGCTAGATGGACATCTTTGATTATACAGTGGCTTCCCGACAAAACCGACTGCTTCAACAGAAGGCAGCTCAGCTCAAGTGTTGCGAGGCGAACTTTCCCATCTGGGGGAAAAAAAAAATATGGGAATGGAGTTTATCACATTAAGTGCCCAGTTAAGAAACAATTTACATGAATGGTGACGTCATCTCTAATTCACAACGAACAGACAGGATGTGCTTGTTCATGTCGTACTGGTGGTTTCTAGGGAACAGATTGGTAATACTTGTATTTTCAAAGTGAATCTTCTTGGAACATATTGATTCTTGGAGACTCCATGCCCTACTGTTTGGGCTGGTAATCAGCATTTCAAGCTGAATGTTTTGTTACCTGGCAACGCTGCCTGGTTCATTATTCTGATCAGTTTTTCCACAAGCACCACGCTGTAAGAACCTCTCTCCTGGTCGGGAACCGGCAACTGCAGACGCTCCAGAAGATCACGGTTCACACCTTTTAACAAAATTAGAAATTTTAAAATCATTGCACTCAAGCAGGATAAGCTGATTTATCAAAATACATTTTTATTAAATGACTGTCCTGGCTCTTAAGGGATGTCAAAAGGTTTATCAGTAGGATGCCATTTTAAATGTTCCTTGTGCAAAAACAGTGAAGTAATTTTTAACAATAATTTGGTGATTCGGATTTATTTGTTTACAATTTGTTTTCACTGATAGCTATATATATATATTATAACTTGAATAGGAAGAATATTACAATTTAAAACAAAACCTTTTTTAATGATAAAGTAAATTAAGGTACTTGGGATTAGAGAAAAAAGTAGTAATATTATTTCATGTAGTTATTGGTACATCTGGTCAAGCTCTAGACCAGACTTCAATAATCACGGGATGACTCATGGCGCCATGAAGAAGAATGCAGGCGATCAGGAACCGAGCTGACAAATACTCCAAAGGTAATGAACTATAACTCATTACAACACCATATAGTTGTCGGAAAGCAATGGGCCATGAAACTGGAAAAGGAAGCTGTCAACGTAATTTATGTGAGAAAAAAAAAAATCAAAAAAATCCACACCAGAGGACTATTTATAGGATATTTGGAGAGGACTGGACTGTGTGACGTAAACACTGACCGCTGCAAATTAACAAACCTTTGCTATGTGAGATAGCATAAAGTAGACAGAGCACAAACAGTGCGTGGTAGTCATCATTGGTGCACTCCAGGGCGCTGTACACCATGTCCAGGAACGGCCTGCGAGGGCGAGAAGGTGACAAGATGTCAGCGCGCCGACACAACATCCTCATCTGTTGCTGTATGAAGGAGTGTGTAAACCTGCACCTGCTTCTTTCTGTGTGTGTTCGAGTGGCAGCAGCGGTCTTCTCTTCATCGGTGATGTTCTGTTCAGTCAGTTCTGATGCTCTACACTTTTCCATCACCACCATCTCAATTTCTGTGTGCAGACAAACACACACACACACACACTTTGTAGTTTAAACTTCTGTTTCTAAATGTATAGCACACACTATCAGCATACATCTTAAAAATAAAAATTTTAACTTAACCGTTTTCACATTTCAACCAAACTACAGTGTATTTTATTGGAATTTCATGATACACCAACACAAAGCATTGTATATCTATCAATTGGTAGGAAAAATGCATCTTTACCCAATAGTTTGCAAATAAAAACCTGAAAAAAGGGTACATTTGTATTTACCCCTTTTCATGTCAATACCCCTAATTAAACCCAGTTTAACATACTATGAGAGTATTAATCTGTTGCGTCATTTTATCCATCTAATCGATTAGTTTTATAATTAAGTTGATACTTTTTTCACTTTGTATTGCCATTAGTGTATAACTGATACACTAATGGCATTAGTGTATGCCAATAGTGTGTATGCCATTAGTGTGAACATAAATGGCATACACTTATATTTTAAAGTCTTGGGATTAAGTAGCTTTTCCTGAGCTTTTACCTAATATGAGACCAACCTGTTCCCTTCCCCTGCCTGTCCTCATTCTTTCTCTGTCTTCCTCTCCTTCTTCTCTCCACCCTCACAGCTGGATGATATGAACTTTGTGTTAAGTAGGCTTAAGAAATACAGCGGTCGATTCACATATTAAAACACACACTCAGTTTTTCAACAGTTTTGAATAATGGCTGGTTACTACATTTGATCAGACTTATCTGACACATCACAACAGCGCTGTAGCGTTATGCTGTGTAAAGACATTTAAACTCCAGTTTATCACTGCCAAGTTCTATAACTTTTTCTGATTCATCGAGTTAAACGATTACAGTCGAAACTATTCAGTAATCTCAGAGGATCCTGTTTTGTACTATTGTACAAATATGTCTAAGTTAACAATGTAAGATAAACATAATTTTCTGTATCTGGTGTGTATTTAATACAGCTGACAAAAAAATTGTCCTTTGGTCGGATAAAAATCGATAAAATCAAAATGATCAAGTTTTTAAGAAAATTCCCATCAGCACAGCGAGAAGATCAGTCAACTTTAACTCATTAACTGATAACTTGCATCTGTAGGCCACATGCAAGTCTAGAACATGTTCCAGTTTAATTAGGTCAAATGAAATGCACCCAAACAGCAAAGAAATGTTGCACAAGTAGGAAGATAGGTAAAATATAATTTGCATTTAAAAATAGGATGAAGATCTTAGCCAATCCATGTGCTATTTAAGTTTCGAATTTTACTGCATGGTCTACCAACCTGCTAAGTAGTGTAGGCGTTGTTTTTTCCTACCCATTTAGTACACATCTTATTTTGAAACTACTTCTTGCTAATCTGCCCACCACATTACATTTGCAAAAATCCACACAGTCAAATTTTTTTTCCCTCTGTCTAAAGAGTTGTTCAAAATGTCTCCCTGCAAACTCTCTTGTGAAAAGGGACTATTCCATCACAACAAACAAAAACAAACAAAGAAAAAGAAACAAGAATTAATTTCAGGTGATTGAAATGTCAATGTCAATGTCAATGTCAAATTTATTTATATAGCACTTTAAAACAGGCATAGAACTGCACCAAAGTGCTGTACAAGAGTGACAACGCCACAAATAAATAAAAACAAAGTATCAAACACTGGTTCAATTAAATGCCAAGGAATAAAAATGAGTTTTAAGAAGCGATTTAAAATGATCCAGGCTGTGGGCAGATCTAATTTGGAGAGGTAGATTGTTCCATAGAGAAGGAGCAACAGCAGAAAAAGCCCGATCTCCTTTCCTCTTAAGTCGGGTCCGAGGAACTGTCAGTAAAAGCTGATTATTAGAACGTAGGGTTCTGGACACGGACTGAGATTTTAAAAGTTCCAGAAGATAAGGGGGAGCTAATCCATTTAAAACTTTATAAGTTAATAAGAGAATCTTAAAATCTATTCGATAAAAAACAGGCAGCCAATGTAAAGAGGCCAGTATGGGCCTTATATGGTCACGCTTCCTGGTTCCTGTAAGAAGCCGAGCCGCTGCGTTCTGGATCATTTGAAGTCGCTGCATCTGTGATTTATCCAGGCCTCTATATAATGAATTGCAATAATCCAAACGAGATGTGATGAAGGCATGGATAAGTCCTTCAAAGTCTTTTAAACAAAAATAAGATTTAACTTTAGCTAAAATACGCAGGTGATAAAAACTTGATCTAACGACAGAGCTAACTTGTTTATCTAGCTTTAAACAACTATCAAAAGTAAAACCAAGATTCCTAGCAGAGGTCTGACAAAACCGAGCTAAAGAACCAAGAATCAGATCTGGATCTGTTGTGTGAAGACTCTGACCAAATAGTATAACTTGTGTTTTACTTTGATTGAGGTGAAGAAAGTTTTGTTCCATCCAAGATTTGACTTCTGTTAAACAATTGTTCAATAGTTGAAGAGATTCACTTTTGCCATTTTGTAGTTTGAGGGGCATATAAATCTGGACATCATCTGCAAAGCAATGAAATGAAACATTAAACCTATGGAAAATCTGACCAAGAGGTAATAGATACAAAATAAACAAAATGGGACCTAAAATTGAGCCTTGGGGGACACCGTACTTTAAAGGTTTAGTCCCAGAACAACATTGGTCTAAATGAACTGAGAAAGTTCTGTTTTCTAAATAAGACTTAAACCATTGAAGTACCGGGCCTCTCAGGCCAACACAATATTTTAATCTATGTAAGAGAATCTGATGATCTACAGTGTCAAATGCTGCGCTCAGATCTAAAAGTAATAAAACTGCGACATTGCCTGAATCAACTGTTAAAAGAAGATCATTATACACTCGAAGCAAAGCTGTTTCAGTGCTATGAGCAGCTTTAAACCCAGACTGAAATGTCTCAGTTATATTATTGTCTTTTAAAAACATTTCAAGCTGAATAAGAACTAATTTTTCAAGGACCTTAGATAAAAAAGGGAGTTTTGAAATGGGCCTAAAATTTGCCAGTACACTTGAGTCTAGATTGGGTTTTTTAAGATGGGGTTTAACGACAGCATGTTTAAGTATTGATGGGACACAACCTGACTGCAATGAGGCATTTATCACCATTAAGATATATAGGCCAGAAGTAAGAAAAACGTCTTTTATCAGACGAGTAGGTAGACAATCCAAAGGATAATTTGATGGCCGCAGGTACTTAATTACTGAAGTGAGTTCATCTAAAGAAACTGGCTGAAAATGCTCCAGAACAGCTGTGCATTGTGGCATTTCTTGGAAATCTAAAACTAATAGGGTATTCGAGCTTCTAAGAGCTACAATTTTTTCTATGAAAAACTTAGAAAAAGCCTCACAAAGTTCAGCACAGGCTAAAGGGCCAGATGTAGTCGAGGGATTAACAATCCTATCTAGGACATTAAAAAGGACTTGAGGCCTGTGCTTATTTGAAGCTACAAGATTAATTAAATATTTAGATTTTGCTAATTTGACATTATTCTGATAATTAAATAAACTGTCTTTCAATATTTCATATGAAACTTTCAATTTATCTTTTTTCCACCTCCTCTCAGATCGCCTACAATCCCGTCTGAGTGCACGAGTGGTTTCATTAAGCCACGGTTCTAAAAGTTTCTTTTTTGTAATTTTTATGGTTTTCAAGGGTGCTACTGTGTTTAGAGCATTTGAACATGCATTGTTAAAATTTAGGATAAGAGTTTCAATATCAAGATTGCTATCAGTAGGGAATGTAGTATTAGCAAGGATTGCATTTAGTTGAAGAGCAGTTTCAGAGTTTATAGTACGAGAAGGTAGAGGTTTTGTGTTGTTTGTATCCACAGATGATGAAATATTAACAGAAAATAAAACAGGCAAATGATCAGAAATACATGTCTGAAGGATTTCAATGATATCCAAACAAAGCCCATGTGATAATACCAAATCCAGAGTATGTCCCTTTAAATGCGTTGGCCCAACCACAGATTGTGTGAAATGGAATGAATCAATCAAGTCCAAAAAGTCCTTCACCAGAGGTTTTTCTGGGCAACATACGTGTATATTAAAATCACCTGTAATTAAAATGTGATCATACTCTAATGTAATCCATGCCATAAGTTCTGAGAATTCATGAATAAAGTCCTTGTTGTGATGTGATGTGTCAGAAATGGTCACAAACAATGTGGAAGCTGTATATAAAACACACAAACACAGTAAGAGAAGCAGTGGGAGAAAGGCAGAGGTGAGGAGCACAGGATGGATGGTGCATCATCGCAGGAATGGACAGTTTTGCTTTAATGGAGATTGTGTTTAATGGGGTTATTAATGGATAAATTAAAAAAATATCCCAAACAGTGGAAAGAGCAAAGCCTGCACCATAATCTTAAATTTTCGTCTCTTTTCTGTTTGGAGGACTCCTGGGGAACAAGACGTCTGATTGATGGGAGAAAATACACACAAACACAGTCCTGTACTGCCGTGTCCAATGAGACACAAACTCACCTTCCGCCATCTCCCCACTCGCTCTGCCTCCCTTAGAGCTACCACTTCCTCCTGCTCCTCCTAATCCCTCTGTACCTTTTCCCTTCTCCCTCTCTCCTCCTCTGCCGCTTTCGTCATCCCAGCCCTCCTCCACCTCTCCTGCACAGCTGCTGCCGCCTCCCCCTGCTCTGTCGTCATCCTCCTCGCCCAGGTTTTTGTAATTCGGTCTTTTCTGAGTTCTTTTGCGGCCCCGGTGGCGAGACATTTCCAGGGAGCGCTCCAGAGACTCTGGGGGTTTGACGAAGCGGCGCACGCCTGCTGCGGTGGCATGCTGAAGGGAAACAGCAGCAGAGGGACAAAGAGGAAAAAGGTGAGAAAACAGGGAATTCATAAAATACCTGGAAGTTTTTTTTTATTTTATTTTTTATTTATTTAAACAAACTGACCAAACAGTGCTACTAATATGAGTTATTTTCTGCTTTTGGCTTCCTCCCTAAATGTTCACAACACATTATACCAACTAATGTAACATCTGCAAAATGGTTACACAACCATTTCTAATGCTTTGAGATGGCTGGGACCACCTTTATCCAGAGAAAACATGGAAAATCCTTGGAAATCCCCTTAAAAAAAAGAATCCCCAAAATGCCTGAAGAAATATTCTAGACAGTAAAGAGACACAGCTTTCTGAGCATAGGGCCAAACAAAGACTAAAAGAAGTGTAGCAAAAGCAACTAAGGAGGATTAGCAGTGGTCTCCAACAAGTGATGGTGTCATCCACAATGGCACTTTGTAATGTCATAACAGGTGACAAGATATTGAGCTGCTAGCACGTCATGACATGTAATTTCACTAACATAGAGCGACAGTCTTCAGTCAGAGGCCTCTTCAGATTTGTTGCTAGACTGACTGCTACAAGAGACCTTTCTTACCCACAGCATCACTATCCACGACAACTGATTGAAGGCACTCAGATGATACGAGATACAACATTTAATTTACTTTGGGACAAATGAAGCATTGTTGAATTGAATTATATTTTTAAAAAGTTGGGCATAGTTTTTGTGAAAAAGGACCATTCCAACAAAACAAAACAAAAAAATAATAATAATACATTTTTGTTTTGGTGGAACAAAACAAAAGTTCAATCATTTCCAGCATTTAGTACAATAAATGCATTTAAGACAAAAAAAAAAAAAAATGCTACAAACAGTCGAACAAGATGGTGGTGGGTGGAGCATGACGGAGCCACGACTTCTTGTCTCAAGAAGAAAAATCTTAAAAGTTAATAGGAGGCCAAAATTAATTGAGTTGTGCAGTGACCCATTTTAAACAGTCATTTGAACACTGCAAACTGGAGAATACCTTCAGTTATTCAACCTTTCCTAATCTCAAAAATAGGACTTAGAACAGTAGGAAGATGTCAGAGATTTAGGGACTCCAACTTTTGAAAACGATTGCTATTCCATACTTTCCTAGAAGCAAGAATAAACAGATTATTATATCACTGGGAAATTATTCGATAGAAAACTATAAAATCATTTTGCTAAGATACAATTTTCCAGGAAAGAGATGAATGCCTGTGCTGGATACAGAATAAAGATATTAATCATAACTGTTCTCTGAATGAAACACACCAAGGCCTTTTGTACTTGGAAGAGTATAACCCTTGGGCTTCTATAGAGCAACTTTATCAAATCTGCATGCAAAAAGAAAAAACAAACAAAAAACCAAAAAAAAAACAAAAAACCAAAAGCAGATGCTCATAAATAATCATGTAACGGGAAGAAGTATCACAATCAAAGCCTCTCTGCATACACAAACACACACACAGTTACCATAAATGCTTATTGCGTTATCAGTGCTCATCAAGGTCACTTAAAAAAACATCTATAAACCATTTCCTCCAAGATGCAGATAGGGACAACATGCGAGAAAATGACCCACAGACACAAACTGCAACTATTACACCAATGCATTAAATCAACGGCTTGTTGGTCGCTGCCGCGAGGAAAGAGTGCAGCAAAAAAAACAAAAAAAACCACAAAAAAACAACAACAAAAAAACGCAGTTCTTCAGACATTCGGTTGCAGGGCTTAAAGTTTCAAACCACATGTTATGAACCGAACAGGAAACAGCTGGTAAATAAAAAAGCAGCAGCACAGTGATGTTAATCCAGTGACTTACAGGAAAGACTGAAAAACTTGTGAAATTGTTAGCAAAGCTGAAAAAAAATCAAATAAGAAGAACAGCTGATAAAATTATATAAATGACTCAGAACATCACAACAATTAAAAAAAAAAAACACATATAAACACAAATCTGAAAGAACAGTCATTGTGAGGACAAGAGATCCAGCTGGATAGAGAGGGGTAGAAAAAAAATGACTGAAAACATGCATGACGACACCGGGATGAATCGAGTTTAAACTTTTTGTTCTGGAGCAGCTGGTACCCAGTAATATGTACAAAACATATAATGAAATAGTCCTGAGCACAAAGGCGAACTTTGGCTTGAATCATACTAAACGCAGCTTGCTCAGATTTCCACGCAGTCAGTCAGATGTCAGCACTTTTCACTTTGATTTTTCTGACATTCCTTCTCCGTGTCAAGCATTTCGACTTGCTGGACCGAGGCGGGATTCTGGTTAATTTGAAGTCAATCAGACGTCTGACTGTAAAGCAGAGAGTTGAGCTGACACGAAACCACAACACCCCAGATACAGCGAGAGCTGCAATCTGTGGGCGCGAGGTCAACAATTTTACAAAGCAGTCAAGCTAATCTGTGAGAAGCGCAAACATCATCAAGTGCTGAAAACCCGACGTCAGCTGAAGACTTGTTCAACTCAGTATTCCCAGTACTTGCAGAATTAAATGCATGGATATTTATGTACATGTTCAAGATATATATTTCCCCCTAAGAGATGACCAAAAAAAATGGTTTAATAAAATAAATGAATCTGTGATTCTGAAGGCTGCAGGTTCTTAAAAGTCTGGTTATGCTTTGTGTTTTTAATAGTAAAGATAAGGATAAATTCTCTGAAAATACAAACAATGGAAAAACTTACTCAAAGATTTATTGATTTCACAAAAAGAACCCAACAACTTTATCATAACAAAAATAATGGCGCATAAAGACACACAGAGATAGAGGAAAATAATCAAAGTTTTCTGATTTATCCCTCAAAAATCTTTCTCCAATCAATTATCCCTCAAAAAAAAAAAAATGCTTTCAGGTCACACCAACAACAACATTGTTCAGTGAGAAAGTGCTTAGCAATGAAAGACTTGGGTGCCATCAGTAAGGCATTGACAGGCGATGTCAAAAGAAGCAGAAAAGCTGTAAGATGCTTTATAAAAAATGATTATGGTTCCCAGCCTGATACAACTTAGAAAGTTGGAGATCTACAAACAGCCTAACAGGCGCTGGACACATAAAAGTAAAACACAAAGATACCAATATTTGAAGTTAGCAATGCTAACTCTAAGGTTTCCAACAAGAGTTTGTCAACTCAATAGTAAGTTGGAAAACAAATTGGCCAAAAGTAAAAAAAAAACACAAAAACCCCCCAAAAAAACCAAGATTGAACTATTATTTTGACTTATTCAGACATGGCAAAGGAGACTGCTACCCCCCCCCCCCTCCCCCAAAAAAAAAAAACAAGGTCAAAAATTTTTTTACTGAAATCTACAAAAATTCTATGCAAGTGATTAAGTTTCTTTAAAAAGCACCAAAACTAGACTCCCTCACTGTCTAAATCAAACAAACTATGAGGCATGAACATGAGCAAAGAGCAACACACCGACTATGGACACAAACTGCTTTGAAGACTGACATAAACCTCTGACAGTTTCACAGCAGCCTTCCCCAGCCAAGGGAGAGCATCGATTAAACCATGGTTGGTTTAGCTGTGGTTTAATTGATTGGGAAGTAATAGAAAAAAAAATCCCCCAATTAATTTTTTTTTTCTTGATCTACTGGTTCTCATGAAAGCAAAATTTCTAATAATTTTCTACAATTACTGCTTTATTACAACTTGATAAGAAAAATGTATAAATATCCTTTAATGTTTATGTGCTTATCAATATTAAAATGTCTTCCACTGCATTTGTTTTACATCATTTTCAAGGAAAGGCCTAGAACAACACCTCCTATGAATATGTTAAGGAGGATTGTATTGTAGCTGCAGCCAAACACACTGAGCATGCTGTCTGACAAAAACCACAAACTAGTATCTGTGTGTGTGTGTGTTGCACCTGCTAGCTGACAATGTTCTGGTAAACCGCTCACAGTCTCAGCCACTGCTGAGAAATTAATGGAGGTCAGGGAGCATGCCCTGTGCAGAGAGGCACACGTAAAAACACCTGAAACCAAAACAGACGCTTAAAAGAGAGCACACCGTGCAGGTAGAACATCAGCGGCTACATATCGGCGTAAACTAAAAACAGCCAATCTCGCTTTTGGGGAAAAAGAAAAGCTCTACACGCTGCTAAACGTATGCAAATACTGACATTATGTATCTAACTGGTGCACTTGCAAGAAAACACATCTACAAAAGCAATAGAGAGAGGAAAAACACACTGCTTCCAGGAAAGAGATCTGGGTTAGGTGAGCCAGCCCTGTCAGTGTTCCACCATGTGACCTAATTTCCTGCCACATCACAGACAAACAGGAAGTGCCATTTTACCACCTGCGAAGAAACGCGGCTCATTCCTGATCTGCCTCCTTTTCATCTACCAGAAATCAAACAACAGATATCTGATGAGGCGGAAATAATTAACATCCACATCTCACGCAGATTAAAAATAAAAAATAAATAAATAAAATAAAATGTACTTTCTATACTGCTTTCTTTGAGCATGCTTTGAAACTGCCTGCTTCTCCCCACTAAACTGCCCTGAAATAGCACAGGTGTTCAAGCAAATGAAGATGGGAAGGAAAAAGATCTGATAGCAAGCTAAATGGAAGTACATTCAATTATTGCTACTAAAAATCAGCAACTAACATGAATGATTGGATAGAAAATGTGACGGATGTGACGTAAACTTAATTTTTTTGTTTGTTTTTGAACAAGTCCAAAACCATTTCCACAGTTCAGAAAGTAAACCCGTGTTTGTGGATGGCTCTCTCCTACTGTGGTCTACCAGAGCAGTGAAGGCATTATGCCTCAAGTCACATTCACTGAAAAGGTAGGCAGCTTCTTACAACAGCGGCAGACTGAACACACAGAAATACACACAGAGCACAGAGAATAACCACAAGAGTTCTGAGAAACGCTCACTACTGCTGCACACCCACCCCCCGCTACAAACAGATGGTCAAAATTAGGAGGGGAGGGAGGAGCACAGGGGGAAGAGAAACTAAAAATCAAGAAGAAGAAAAAAGAGGGGGCTGGGTGCTTTAGAAAATGAGAGGTGAAGGGAATAAGACGGGGAACAAAAGGGGATCCTGAAGTGGGAGGGTAAAAAGAAGAGAGGTGAAATGACTAACAGGCAGACAGGAGCCATCACGTTATCACAAATCCTAAAAAGTCGGACAGAAGTAAAGAAAAAAAAAAAAAGAAGGTAAAAATCATTAGCATTTTGTTGTGTTGATGTGGGTGACCAATGGGAGAAAACCAAATGACCCTGTGATCTCATAACCACCTACATGCACTTCTGGAACTGTGTGTGTGTGTGGTTGTGTGAGTAGGTGTGCATTTCTTGTTTGAGCCAATGGGTTTGCTTCACTTGCTAGTTGACGTTTATGTCACTTTGTACACTACTTAGTGAGTCAGATTCTGGTTTTTGGCTATTTTAAACTTTGGGAGCCTGGTTTGCATTTATGTCGTGTTTATACGACAGAATCTGGTACACACTAGGGACTTTTCGGAGTGGATGTGTTGTGTGTGGGTGTATGTATAGAATACCATGTTTTTGTGTGTGCTGTGAACATCTGGCTGGCAACTGAAAACAGAGAGGTCTCCATTGAGAATAACGTCTGCAAGGGCGTTGACCAGGGGCTGATAGTGGATGATTAGAAACACCTGGAAGAAAGAAAAAGAAAAAAAAAAAAACATAAAAAATGTATAAAACGTTAGAAAAAAGGCTATGCAGGATTATCTTGCATAGCCTTTTGCTACACATTTTTTAAATTGGAGGGACTTTAGATTTTTTTTTTAAATGAACAGAACAGAAGAGGAAATGTTTTTATTTTGAAATAAAAAAAATCTTTTATAAGAACACTTACTTTTCTTTCTTTTGTAAGAATTCTTTTATAAGAACAAGACATGTAGATATTGAAGAAAAACACCCCCACCACATGATGCTATCACTATATTTTTATGTTAAGCCAGGATCTCAAACTAAACTCCTCCATGGTGGGCGTCCGTCGGCATTTAGGTCAGTTTCTGCTTCAACGCACCTGAATCAATTAATTATATCACACGCTAGACATTATTGAACTTGCTCGGTAGCTAAGTATCTAATTAACGCCTTGGATTCAGCTAAAGGTTGAATGACTTTTTGCAGCCATCAGCGATTTCATTTTGAGAACCTTAGGGGATGTGAAATTTGAGCTTTCCCTAAACATTTACTTGTTTCTTTTGCCTGAAAACAGTCCACAGAAAATTCATTACAGATCAGTATGAGTTATCTTTGTTTTGATTTCTATGTATATGCACATCTCCCTGCACTGAAAGTTGTACCACATGAGAATGAGATCCGGGAGCTAAAGATAGAGTCCAAGTTGAGTCTCGGATATCTGTTTTTGCAATTTAACTGCAACTCCAATCCAGAGCTGAGACTTGCCGCCCGTTCTGTGATATCTATTGTAGCTTACTTGAGACAGTAGGTAGAGCGACACCTGGGGATTAATCTTCCGCTCTTCAGACTGAGAACAGAAGAAGAATATCATTAGGTTACACAATAAGATTAAATATGAGAAAAATTCTGATAAAGGTTTGGAAACATCTGCATGCTCAAATAAAACCCCCTCTATAAACACACTCCTTCCAGAAAAACAGATCTGCTGAAAATCAAATGAAAATGTCAAGATAACAAACCACCTTTAAATATGACTACATCGGTGAGTCAATTTAAAAAAAAAATGTCAATCTATAGTTATATATATAAAAAAAGCATTACTGTGTCAGATATTCCCATCCTGACAGCACTACTTTAGACTATCACGTTCAAGTATCTATGACTAAGTTACTTTTGCGTAAGATGTCTGTTTCATAGTGAAGTATTATTTATGGTGAAGAAATTGAAAACGTGTAGGTAGATTTTAACCTGTTAATATAATCTCTAAAAACAAGAGAAACACCTTTTTTTAACAAAGCATTTATACCAATTCTTCTAAGCGTAAAGCTAATAAACACAACAGAATACATGAAACATCCCTGAGTAAAACACAATCTGACCCTGTGGAGATAAGAGCATCTGGCTTTCAAAGTGTTTGTGACGGTGAACATACCGTCTCAGGACTGACCAAAGAGTAGACATAGAGGGGCAGGAAGAGGCGATTGAGGAGGTGGTCGGTTAGCACGTCGTTGAGGAATTCACAGTTGATGATGAGGATGTCATTCAGGTAGTGGAGGTGGTCCAGGTGCTCCGCTACCAGGTCACTTAACTTCCCTCTGTTCTTATGCCTGCAACACAACAGGAAAAAAACAGACATCAGCTAAACTAAGAATGAACTCTTAATCTGTTAAAAAAAAAAAAATGTAATTACATAGCAAATCTAATTGTACATACACTACATACACAATGCCAAAGCAAAGGCTATTTCTCCAATGAGGAGTAAACAGTACAATCTTGAGACAACAACGCCCCCCAGAGGCTACAAAGAGAGGGAGATACTTACTCTTCATCTGTCTGCACACACTTGTCCAGTTCGATGACATGGCTGCCGATAAACCAGACCAAGTTACTGAAATATGGAACCGCTGTCTTATCTCGAATGTAGTGCAGCATGTGCTGGTTGTCCACTGCAGAGTGTGGGAGCAAAAAGGACAGTTAGATGCTGTACCAGAGATGCTGAAGGACTTCATTCGTACACATAACACACTTATCAAAAACCCTGAATTGAGAATACCCAAAATTGAAGCTGGACGTGGTTATGAATGCAGTGCAAATATCAAAATTAATTAAAACATTCCCATAAATTAATAGTAACGGAGCTGAGAAGAATTGATTTTTTTTTGTTTGTTTGATTGGAGCCAGTCATATTCACTACTGCTTTGTTAGGATACACTTTGTTCTGTTGCAGTAAAGCAGAATTCCCACAAAACAAGCATGTCAAATAAAAACGAGCATAAAATTACACCAAGCGTTTAAAAAGTCAGGTTTCCACCTTCAAAAACTAATTAACTAATTATCTACTTCTTGTACTCTACAAAGAGCAGAATGATCAAAAGGCCTGCAAACTTTTCTTGAATTTGGCAAATATTTGTACTACAATTTTGCTTAAGTCTATGTATCAAAATTATATAGAACTAATAAAAAACATGGTATTGTACCACAACATTTGTTTGCTTTGAATTAAATATAACATATATTTTTTTAAAATCTTTGTAACATTGGTACTACAATTTGTGGTATTTACAGTTCATAATGAATCTCACACCAGCCCATTCCTACAGCTAACTAAATCCCACTTTGATAGTGAACCCTCTCACAAACCTAACATCAGCCATAACCAGGCCAAATTTAAATTTATGTGCACATGTTAGCTATTGTCATTATTTTTAAGAGTTTATGGGATGACACCATGTTCACAAAGACAACACTGTGCATCCCAGGTACAAAACCTTGTATGCCTCGACGGTTTATGGAATGAGAAAACGTAATATTCCCCTTGACCGACTGGAGTAACTCTGAAAAATTAAACATTGTTTTATAAAGTACTCTGAACCATCTGAAATCCAAATGGGAAAATATTTTTTAAAGCTCCATCATTGAGAAAAGTGACCCTCAAGATAATTTCAGGTTTTTGAGCAAATAAGGCCAAGAAGAACAATTAAAGTGGCATGCAGGGTTTCCTGTGTATATGCAGGTGAGTGATACATGAATAATGATTTCTAGGCAAATCTACCCATTTATTAGAAACAAATACACCATTAAGAAGAAGCAGGACTTGGTAGAAGCACCTAGAGCAGATTTAGCTGTAAAACCTACTTCACATTTGACCAAGAAAAGGATATTCCATGTACAGACTTCCACTAAGAATAAGTTGAATTTTTAATGTAGAACTGCTCTGTGTTTGTAGCAGAGTCGGACTAATTGTGCTAAATCAGATCAGGTAGGTGCTGGTACCCAGTTCTAAAAAAAGACTGAATGAATGGAACCAACTTACATGACACTGCAGTTAGGCAGATGGGACGCGTAGAAGAAAGAGGAGGAGGAGAGACAAGGAGAGGAAGAGCAGGAGTGATTGGAGAGGGGGGGAAACAAACACAGGGTTAATGTGAGTAAAGGGGCGGCTGTGGACGGGTGGAGGCAGGGAAGTGATCCCACAGTCATTCTGACAAACTGCAAACAACCCCACACATGGAAAAGTAGTATTCACTTTTAATAATAGCTGTTAAACCTTCTTTGAATCGTTTTTTTGTTGTTTTTTTTACTGATAATATTTCACCAATAAAACCTCAATCGGATCAGTGAGAGTGTTATGGCCACTTCTCGTTACAACAAACTTCAATGTATTTTATCGGGTGTTTATGTGATAGACAAGCATGAAGTGGTGCTTCACTGTGGAGTAAATGAAATAGTCTGAACTCTGACTTACCTGACCATTCAAAAACACAATTGATTTGATTTAAAAAGCTTCACTGTAATTCTGTCTGTATGTTACCAATTCTTTCCTGCAGGACAGTAAACTCATTAAGTCTCCAAAACATGTTTTGTTTTTTTTCCTTCCAGCCTGCAGGGAGTTTCTTGAGGCTTTGACCAACTTCCCCAGCCCTTCCTGCAGAGAGGTATTCCCTCAGTATGAAGCTGCCACAACTGTGTTAAACGTTGCAGACCAAATGCTCAGACTAAGGAAATTTATTTTTTGCCTCTTGACAGCTTTTTCATAGGTGATTTGTGTCAAACTGTTTCCTATAATTGGCTTTCTTTTTGTCGGTTCTCTAAAAGGCAAAAGGAGTAAACAACAATCGATTTCCTCTGAAAGTCTTCTCCTACATGAGTTGTAAAGATTTAATTGCACACAGATTCTTTTGCTTAAGAATCGGGCAACTTCTGATGGTAATTGGCAGCAGAAAACTTTACTTAGGAGTTTCATAGTGAAGTTGGGGACTACAATCACATGTCACGTTTTTTCGGATTTTGAAAACCATGCATCGTTCCATTTGACGCATGTGTTCGTCTGTCACATAAACTCCTAATAAGTTGCGTTTTATGCTGTTGTAATGAAGTTGGTGGCAAACTTGTTTCTCCAGGTGGTCAGTTGTTGCAGTGCATGGACAAGGAATTATCAGGAAGTATCAATTAGTTACAGTCAACTACAGCACAAAGATGTAATTGTCTTCATTCTTATTTTGTCCATTTACAGAACAGGGCGAGGCTAAGAATTTTATAGCTTCCCTTTGACTTGCTAGACTTAGTGTCACCAACTCTTGGCATGATGCCATCTCTACCAAAAGTACTGCAGCAGAGTTGTTGCAAAAAATCGATTCTTCCACTTGAGAGATTCCTTGTTATATCATAGCTTTTAACCAGACAAGCAATAAATTCAACAGACTACAAAGTTACATGAAATATGACTTCCGATTATCTGACGGAAGAGAGTGAGTTGAAAAAGTGGCAGGGTACAAAGTGTCACGTCCAACAAATGTATCCCATGACAGTAATTGAAACAAACGCTGTTGCACGAACTTCATCTGGAGTAAACAGGAAGCTGAGCATGACAGGAAAAGGTTTTGCCTTTCAGAATGATGAACTGCATGCCAGTCCCCTGAGGAGCTCAGAGAAACACATAAAGTTGAAGGATGTCACATTGTGGGACGTTTATGGAAAGCTCTTGAGCAAAGCTGATGCCGAGTTGCACAGTGTCCAATTAAATGACCTGCAGTGCAAAGCCCAGCATTTCATCAGATTTACAAGAGCTGAGAAGTTGTTTTTTTTCTCAGAACTAACAAGTAAGTCATGGAAGCAGTGATTTTGTAATTGCCAAATGATTAGAAAATTACGATTTAACCAAAAATACGACAGTTAATTTTTGTCTAAAATTTTAGTAAAAAACCCAGCAGAGTGAACACATTAATGCTACCTGCTACTCATGCTCATGCACATGAAGAAACGGCAGAAAGGAGGAGGAAGAACATAGGAAAGGCCGTCGGCTGTCCCAGAATCCTCTGCGTCTGAGAATATGTCTGACTGCACGTTGGCATGCAGGAGCCCGGCACTCACCTTTGTAGACGTTGAGTGTGATGGTGCGAACGGCGATGCGAACCATGCTTTCTGGGTGGTTGAAAAACTTAATGGCTTCGGTGTACAGGGCAAAGTCATTAGTGTGCTGTGTGTGGGAGACAGAGAGGAGGTGCCGATGAGCAAGGCTTCACGTAGCCACGCTGAGGCTGTACATGACAGCAGAGAGATTAAGAAGGCAGCTGGGCAAAAATGCTAACCTTTCTTGTATTTAATTGACTATTAAGAAACGAAGTTTAGCTCTGTGACTGATGTAACTAGGAAAGTATTCTAGAAAGGTTGTTAAAAATTCAGACAACACTTTCAACAGAAAAGCAAGTGGATAAATTAAAGTGAAATTGATGGAAGATCGTCTGGTGTTTAAGGCGTTACATGAACTCAAACACTATTTCATGACTTAAATTAAGGACACATACGCAATCTTACTTCCTCTATAATGTTTTTAACCTCTATAAACATAGTATTGACTCTTAATGCCATCTCTCTGTGTCCGTGCCTGCTCCTCCACTCTCCTGTTCCTCACTTCCTGAGGCCTCTGTGTAACTAGAGCAGAAACTTCAGCAGTCACTCAGAGGCTTCAGCAAATGAAGCAAACTGATCCTGAAACCAAACCAGCAGTTTGTAATCTACCTGCAAAAACCTAACTCATTTATCTGACTCAAGCTGAAAGGAGCTGTCCAATGGCGCCACCTGGAGGTGGAAAAAAAAACCAACAACCTCAAAACTTGACTGCTGTAGGTCATCTTACCATGGCAGGAACAGGCAAAATTATAAAACAGCAGCAATGTGTAAAACCTAAACTTTCTATAACCACATTTTATGCATTTCTAAAGAAATGTGGTTGTGAATGACACGCAGTAAGCCAAAAAGCAGCATAAAAAATACAAAGTAACATAGAAAAAGAAATAATACAAAGTAGCTTTCACTAACATTACAAAAGCTTCAAAATGGTTTTGGTTTCAGGAGCACAGCTACCATTGACAGTACACCAACAACTTTCCCCAGTGTACACAAATAGAAAGGTACTGTGGAAAAGGTGACATCATCACTAACAGTTCAGGTGTTGAGTTTATGTTTTAGAGTTAACATCCATTACATCCATACAGGCAAAGAAGAACCAAATTTACTGAATAGGTTCTAGAGAAAGATTTGTTTAAAGGAAAGAAAACGGGCTTGTTGTGGAGTTCTTGTTACATTTGGAAAATGTGTCTTTACAATACATTTCTTGCAGTTTACAGATAGTAAAATAAGCATTCATCAAATGAGCTACTAGTATAAAACTAGTAGCTCACTGGGGTGCACCCACCCCAGTGAGGCCTCACCTCGTTGTAGAAGAAGTGCACAGTGTGGTTGTTCAGCTTGAGCGACAGAGTCTTGAGGAAGGAAATATAGTAAGCCATTATCTCTTCATCTGAAAAGTCGAACTTGTGGACGATGATGGAGTTGACATGGTTGTTCGACAACAGATAATCTGCGCACAGAAGAGAACTTAAAATCAATTAAACAGATTAAGAGCTAACAATTGCATAACCAGTAGTTTCTCTTTACAAGCCTAAAAACCACCAAACCTACCTGCGAAGATTAATAGGTTACAGGTTATACTCTGTTGCTTAGCAACAGAGACCTGTAATAGCAACGTAAATGTCATGCATTTAGTGTTAGTACTTACATAACGAAGTCTCGTGGCTGATGTTTTCAAACAGTATGTTGAGGGTCTGAAGCAGTTGGACACAGACGTAGCGACCAGACTTCTGACGCAGGATGTTCAAGAAGAAGACAAACATGTTCTTCTCCAAGAAAAAGCTGCTCACACAAATGAGAAGAGAGAAGCAAAGTAACTCATGTTTCTGACTCCCAAGTTATCAGTCAAAAGAATAAAACTGTTGAAGCATTCTAGCAGCGCCACTAAAGTGGAACCGGTTGGGCATAAAGACCATCGTCACATTTGGAGGAAATAAAGGGTTCGCTTTTAAGCCTCCCAACAGTGAAGTATGGAGGTGGTAACACACAAAGTAACATATAATTTATCTCTCTATTGTGGTATTCATCAAACAGAATTACCAAAATTATTTCTAAGTAACTTAAAATAAAAGAAGTTTGGTCTGATTTAACTTCAGAAACTAAGAAAAAAAAGATGTCCATGTTGTGTGTAAACTTCTGCTTTCAACTACATAGCTTTGCAACGACCTAAGTAGCTCTTTAGGCTGTTTTTGTCTGAAAGCCTGTTCTTGTTAACACAACAGGCTTTCGGTGTAGCAACATTGGCTGCCAGGAAATCACCGACATAATTCACTAGTCGGGTTTTAAAACAGTTGAGGTCAAACTTCTTCCCTTGAACTCTATCATAATGGCAGTCATTTTTCTTTCTTCATGCCATTTTGCATACACCATTTTGGTTAAAATGATTACGGCTTACATTTACAATTTTTCCAACATCATAACCCTTTAACAGCCACGAGGACGCCGGCGTCCCCAATGACCTGCATGTGACAGTATTTGGGGTGACAGTTAAAGGGTTAAGTTAAGAAGTGCCACAAAAGACCTTCAAATCAATGTTACTCAGCAAAATCAGTCACCACTGCATATTCAGCAGAGATAAAATAAGGACTTTGTCCGGGACTTACTCAAACACAGAGCTGTCATTCTGATCCCCCCAAATGAGGATCTCTGTGATGGAGCGGATGGTCTCGACGAGCAGGTTTCGGTTGTGATCCGTTACAGTGGTGTTTTTGGTGAGAATGTGGTACATGTATCTGACAGAGATGTGAACAAATGACAGAAGCAAAGAATAAATACATTTTTAAGCCCTTTCGGTGAAATTTCAGCAGAAACACACCAGAGTAAACAGAGTTTGGAGCTACACTTAAACCAACGCTATCCCTCCCTCACCTGATGATGTGCGCAAGCAGCCAGTTAACAGTTTGCAGTCACTTAAAAAAAACAAACAAATGTGACCAGTACTGGTCAACAAAATATATAGGGCAATGGATATGGATAATCATAGTCTATATTTCTGCTTCAAGTTATGTCTCAATACAGAGTCTGATAATGGTGCTAGATAAACATAACTTTAATAATCAATCTAGTGATCGCACAATATTAATTTAACAGCAGTTGGACAAGTTGGTACTTTGATAATTTATAAGAGATTTGAATATACTACATTTTGGGGGGGTAAAAAAAGAATATGTTTTCTCAGGGTACAATGCTCCATGAAATAGAAAAGCACAGTGCGTCAGGAATGCTGAGATAACTATGAAAAAAAGACCAATAAATAATTTTAACAAACACTTCCTTTACTGGAATGAGATGAATTTGTCCATTAGATATTATGCTTCAGTAAAACGTGCCTAATTTGCGGCACCTGTTGAAAAAAAAACAAAAAAACTATGATGTAAAGTTTAGCACACCTGTTCAGAACATAAACTGGTAACCCCACTGCACTCTCCTGCCAGATCAATCTGTTCCGTGGACTGATTTTAAAGACCACCTGTTCGGACGTCATAGGTCTGCAGGTGCATGTTTTGCTACAGTCTAAAATTGTGTTAAACTGGTTTACTGACTACAACCCCAAGCATCAGATAAGGTTAACGGCATGCTAGCTAGCATTTTATTTTCCAATTTTACTACACAAACGATAAAGCAGTCACAGCTAGATTTACTGCTATCCAACTCGATACAGAACTGTTAACGGTACCTCTATTATTCAAACAGCTGATGAATAAAGCAATATTAACGTTATTTCAAAGCTGTGACTATGAGCTAGCGTTAGCCTACGTTGCGTTATCTACTCACTTCAAATGGTCCAAGGAGTGGATATTTTTCGTTTTACTCTGTCCTCCAACCCAACTCCGTGACCGGCCGAACATGGTTGCGGTTTTTAATAGAGCTGCTGTTCTGATAGTTACGCTAATTTGCGAATGTTAGGGACTGCGTTCACCCATAGCACCCACTTTCCCCTGTACAGATACCTCCTTAGCAAACAGAGGGAGATGGGCGGAGACGGCAGCGGTAGAGGGGTTCTGCGTAATGGGTTTACAATATGGGGTATTCTGGGAGTTGGTGTTCTCATCGACGAATCAGGGCGTCTCTCATATTGTGCGTGGCAGGTCGCCTTGGAAACCAATTAAGGTATGGCAGGAATCCGAGCAAAATACAAAGGTTTACGTTCATTTTTGTACACAACAAAAGTTAAAATAAAAACAAATAAAAGTATGCCTGAGTTTACATCTGAAAATATATATATTTACTTAAATTTTAAAAAGAATAAGAATAGTAATAGTATAATAATGTTCCAACAATTCGAATACATTTTTATAATGTAAATTATTCTAAATTTAAATTAAATTGCAAAAGCATTATTTCTCTTGCACAATAAAAACGGTTCCCAGTCAAACTTGTGTTGGTTTCCGAGGGGAACTCGCCACTCCCAATACGGCGGACATGTTCACGTGTCTTTTCTACGGGCCAATGCGGCGTCTCTCTTGAAGGAACTACAAGTTCTCGTGTTGGTAGTGATGCTTATTTCATGCGACGATTATTCTTCATTTCGACCTTCTGCACTGATTGACATCTCGACTAGCCAATCACTGTGAAGAAAGCTAATAGCGAGCCAATCAAACGGCCAGGGCTTTGACTTCGCTTCGTGGTAGTCTGTGTTTTGATGTAGTTGGCATAAACGTTCTGGGACGTTTAGCTTTGGGAACATCGTGAACATGAGCTGTTTTTGATTACCCTTTTCTTTTTCTCGTTGCCCAGGAGTACACCAAGACCATCATAAATACAAATGTTCGAGTTTGTTTTGGCTAACCTCGGATGCAACTGTTTTTAGCTGTGGCCAGCTGGCATGGCGTGAATTCGGCAACCCCCAGGAAACCAATGTGGAGAATGCGTCGAGCAAGCTAGAGCGATATTTGAACGCTGTCCTTGAGTTATAATTAGCAATGAGCGTATCGCCGTTCACTTTGCCCGCTTTCTTCTTATTTTCTTCAAGCCCGTACAGATAAATAGCTGAAAACCGCAAAGCTTCCTCGGTTGCCACTGCAAGTCGGGCCGAGCCGAAATGGATGCGCCTATCCCATTAACTCAGACCGATTGCCCACGATAGCCACCACCGACTGAGCCCGAATCAAGCCCTGCTCACACCAGACCGCGGCTGTCTGTGTTTTCTATGACACGCTCGGTTTATGCCCAGCTAGATTCGGTGGAATTGCTTTTGGACGAGCTCCCATATATGTTTTATTTGGGCCTGTTTTTTGTGAACGTCCTCATACTCTACTATGCTTTTCTGATGGAGTACATTGTCCTAAATGTGGGAATAGTGTTCCTGCCCGAGGACATGGACCAGGCGCTGGTGGACCTTGGAGTGCTGTCCGACCCGGCCTCCGTACCTTACGACACAGACCCGGAGCTGGACGTGTTTGAGGGATACCTGGAATAACGCGGTGTGACCGAGGAAGCAAAGATATGGGGAAACGGGCCTCCCAGTGGATGCTAGTGGAGGCTGCCTCCTACAGAGGTGTCTTGATGAAAAAGTAAGTTTCACAACCAAAAACAATACACATAGTCAAAATTCATATTTGTGTTTTACTCAGTGGACTGTTTAAAAGCTGACCTTCTCACCCACCTCTCCCTCCAGGTTGTCTCGGCTCAAAGGAAGGTAGCCTTTTGCAGAGATTCAGGACCCTTCGGGGACTCTGTTGAGGTCCAGCACCTGCGGCTGGGTTCCAGTAAAAACAAACAGCTACTTCCTTTACGGAAGAGTGTGGTTCTGATGACTTGCATGGAGATCCAGCAGCCTGGCGTGCACTCCCAAAAACTTTCCAGGCTTATTTGGGATCCGGTTGTTCTTTGAACAAACAGTCTTCAAAATGAATTTTAAAAAACGGTCGTGTCCATTTCAGTGTCGTACTCTACACAATGAAACATTTGAGAACTGCTCCGTCGTGGCACGGTTAGTATATAATCACTCTAAAGCACGTCAGACCCCACTGCTGCTGCTGCTGGTGCTGCTGCTTGACTGAATCAGAATGGGTTATTTTGAGCTTCATCACACTGTATTCCAGCATCATCAGGGACAGGCACTGTCTCAGGAGCAAAGTTAGCACCTCTGGGTGCACTGACAGTACTTGTTTCACTAGAAATATGCTGTAAAGCTTCAAGATGGTAAAGCAAAAACGTTTCAAAGTCTTGCTCTTTATGCTCTTTTACTGAAAAGCAGAAAGGAATGATTTTTTTTTGTCTTGTTTTGGATTTTTACAGTTTTGTTCACATAATTTTATTTTGGCTTAAATGTATTTTAATATTACAAATGAAAACCCTTATAGGGACATTTTTATTCTGTGTTCAACAGGGAGGTGATTTAGGATGATTGAACTTTGCATGATTTTTTTTTTTTTTTTTGTGTCATGAGTTGATTGAACTGAACACGTTTTCCTCGTTCTTACTTCGTTTAAAATGATCGTAAATCTAAAACTCCTTTCATAAAGTGTACGTCCTCAACAGCAATAATAAAGTAGAGTAACACAGTCGTCAATTAGACGATAGTGAGATGATTTGCCTGATTTAGTGAAGAGGTGAGAACACCCTGTTGTCAGGGCCGACTGTAAGACTGTTTGTTGGTAATTGATCTCTGAATGTACCATCCATGCTGCAGATCTGGAAGGAGTGAGTGAAAGCGCTTAGCTAAATACTCACTTGACAATAAAAAGAAAATGGTATTTTTCTCCCGATATTGCCGATTTGCAGAATATACAGAATGTCTTTCACATTGTCAACCCGACATCGTACGATTGCCGTCGTCGTCGTCGTATTGCACCTGCATGTTCCACTCTGAACTTTTAATCCAGATCTCTTTTCTGCCAGCTAACCCTCAGTCCGTCAGACTGCCCTGATTTTAATTTCAATAACACTGCCTGGTCTGCTGGCACGGCAACCTAAACGTCCGGTGACCTAACCGTGTAGACCACTCTCAAACTGAGCTGTAGATTCCACCCTAATGCAAGACTGTTTTTCTAAAGCTTTGTTGGACTCAAACCAGTGTTGATCATTGAAGCCAGGTTCCGTGACCAGTTTGGATCCACACAGCCGAAAAGCAATATGTAAATACGAATCTTTCAATTTGTGAAAGTGTTACCATGAGTATTTTTGTGTTATTACTTTCTGACCAAATTTAAAACGGCCTCTCGGTTTTGATCGCTCACAACTAGAACTCAGGAAATTGCTTTTCATTAATTGTTGTAAGCTACGTTTGTACAGAATTTGACCAGATTAAAGCAAGCAAATATTAAAATCAAAATAAAACAACCAGCACCTGATGGTGAACTCACAGGTACTGCCCTAGAAAATAAATAAATAAATACAAGTTATAGCCATTTTTGGGCAATTGTAGAAAGTGTGATTCATTTAGTTTGAATGATTAAAAATTGTACAAAGTACAAGGTCGGTTTGAATCAATGCCAACCAACTTCACTGAAATCAGAGGAGATGCTCCTTTTCTAGCTTTGATTGTAAAATCTACTGGATGCCGTTCGCAGCATCGCGGTTTCGAATCCGATGACTTCATCAGAGATTTAAATGACTCACAGACACTTTTGCTGGAGTGTCGGGGGGGAGTGCTTTTGTTTCAAAACACCCATAGCCTGTAATCATCAGCATTACAGCGCAGCAATGTTTATCAGACCCGGTAAACAAACAAAAACTTTATATATGACTTAACTCCCAAATATGTGCTATACCGTTGTCATATGGTTGGATTCAGCCACGCTTCACTCTGAAATAAAAATTATTTGCAAATGATTGCATTGTGTTTTTGTGCTTTGCTGAAATGCCCATACTGATTCAGACGGCCTTTGCTCCAGTGGTTAGAAACATTTCCTATTGAGCAGATTGTAGGTTTTATTTTCAGATTACGTGTTCAAGAAATTTTGCCCTAATAAATAATACACTCTTTCTTACACCAACACCCACTTGTAAAGATATATATACTTGTAAAGATTTATATATATATATATATATATATATATATATATATATATATATATGTATATATATATATATATATATATATATATATATGTATGTATATTTTGTATATTTTTGTAGAATGATTATTCAAAAATGCTCCTACAATAGGAAAAATGAGAATTGGGTGCACAAATATGAATTTACTGTGGCTTTCTCTAAAATAAACATATGAACTTATAAATACAACAAACATATTTCATGTGGATAGCACATTTCAGCAACAAGGCATTTCAAAATGGTTTACATCATAAAAACAAAAATATAAACTTCCACTAAAGATGGACGATTGGCCCTTAGTACATTTTTTCTAGCCATAAAACGGTTCAAGCATGGTTCTGTCTTGTTCTTTTGCCACTTTTTTTTCTTTTAATCAGAGCTAGTAGAGCTTGTTGATATTGAAACTTGTTGAAACTTAGAAATAACTTGTGTTCCAACAGAACAATAATGGAATGACCCAAAACTGAGTTTGTGCAAATAAGCCAGCCATTTTAAATGAATTCTTAACAACTTTGCCAAAAAGATAAGTCAAATAGCCAGCCATGATTATACCAGAAACATACCTTTAGCCAGAACTGTACACGCGTCTGTCATATTTTAGCCACAAGAGCGCGCCAGAGAGCAGCAGAAATACGCTCCCCTGTAGAAATAAATCACTATGGGTCTAACACATTCATGTACCGAGAGGGAATAAAATGTGTATATGTGTTTACATGTGTAAAAAATTAAAGCACAACTTGCTCCAGTTTTCAAATCCATTTATTAGATTTGTGCTGTAGCTGGAAGGTCATTCCAGGAGAGGTTAGCACCAGGCCGACATTGAGATTTCGCACCACATTTGTAACATTTCATCCAAACACAACTCTGTTCAACTACTAATGCAATAGACGTTGTCCTTCAACAAGAGACAGTGTAACACGTAAAAACACACAGAGCTGTAGGCAGCACTGCCAACTGAAAGGTCAGTCTGTGTACAAATAGGGAACAGAAACTTGTAGGAGAGGAAGTATAAAGGGAGGCTTTTAATTACCTCAAGGCTTTTTGTAGAAAAAATAAACACGTGACACCACAATTTAAAAATGTGTGTATATATATATAAAGGTAACCAGCCTATGAATTGTTGCTCACAGCCAGAAAAACAAACACATAAAAACACAAACAAAAGTTTAAATTAATGATTGTAAAAAAAAACAAAAACTGCTTTTCCATGTAGATGATATGAAATTGTGCAAAGTTTATATAAAGCATTCCACACAGGTGTTCCCGAGTGGTGTGGAGGTGTTAATATTCCTTTAAAGAATAGCTAGAATCGTTACCTGACGAGCTGAACAGCAGCTAATTATTGTAGTGCAAATCTTCACATGCGCTCCATGTCATTATTTAAAGGCATTAGAACACTTAAAGGGTAGTGTTCACATGAATACATAAGACAGATTAATTCAGTGCAAGGTAGAACTTTTTTTTTTTCTTTTTCTTTTCTTAAGGACCATATTATTGCCAGAGGATGCGGCTGTCCTGCTGCTTAAGTCTCTCAAAAACTCCATATGGGATACACTGGTTCCACATCCTGGGATGAGATCAGACAAACCGAGTTAAGGAGATAAAGAAAAAAAAAAAAAACAACACACAAAAAAACTTGTGCTGTTTAGTAACATGACTCACCTCAAAGTCTTAACTTTAGAGCACTTTCTCAAACTGGCTCCCAAGCTTTGTGCTCCAATATCCGTCATCTTGTTATATTTAATGCTGTCAAATGAAAACAAACAGGGAAACACAAAGCTGTTAATCAACAGGGAACACATAACCTATGCAAAGATACCGCATACCTGAATGATTCTCAAAATCATTCAGGTAAAAGTTGCTTACATATTCAAACGTCATTTTCAGTTATTGCTGCTCTATGGGATAAGCAAACAAAAGGTTGTGCAAACTATTGAAGTGGAGGAAGAATGGCAAAGAGTTGTTTACAAGTTTTGATCTTTTTTTTTACAGCAAAAAATCTGAAAAGTGTGTCAGCCTCACCAAATCATAACTTTGTTGGGGCGTATTTGCTGCCATTGAAATACTGAAATATAAATTACGTTTTTGGCCATTCTTCTTAGCAAAACAGCTAAATCTCAAAGAAATTTAGCGCTCTGTGTGTCAGCCAAAGCATAAATTGTCTCACTAATTAAATAATAAATAGGGAAAGATCACTGCTGCTTTTCAGATTTTTTTATTTGCATAATATCTGAAAATAATGTGTTTTATTTCTCAAAACCGATGTAAGTGCTTCAGGTGCAAATTACATTCGGTTAGAGTGCAGAAATCACTGGACTTAGTTCCTTCTTTATTCATCAAACAAACTGTCTAAAAATATAAGATGGCTATACAGCTGTCTACGCTTTGCATTTCACATGTAGCAAACTTCTATAAGTTGTCCTGTGCATTAATATTTCTGACGTCAGAGAGGAACGGAAAACTTACTCGAGGTCTGTAAGCGATGCCATGTGTGGGAGGACAGCTGCTAAACTCTCTGCCCCTTCGTCGGAAATCACATTACTGTACAGACTGGAGACCACAAAGATGGAAGTGAAATTTTCTGGTGCAAAACCAAGATGCTATTTATAGATGTTTGTGTAGGCACTCGTTAATATATTCAGACCTTAAACAGTGCAGTCTGGGCAGGTCCTTCAAGGTGAGAGCTAGCTTCTTCACACCCTGGTCACCTATGCAGTTCTCGGACAAACTGAAAACAACGAGCTTGTTTAGCTTAAAATATTAAAAGGAAAATGGGGAAGAGGAAGGAGAAAAGAGAAAAGCATAGACTCACTTTAGTACTTCCAGTGAGCGAAGAGAGACTAATGCACTTGCCAGTTTCTCTGCTCCTTTGTCTCCGATCTTACTGTTTTCCACCCTGTAGGAAGTTTGACGAAGGGATCATTAGAAGAGTGTGTTGTGTGAGGAGGCGACTTGAATTGGAGAGATATGTGTACTTACTCCAAGTGCTGCAGGTTATGGAGCCCAGGGAGAAGGTCCCACAGTTTGGGAAGAGCCAAGGAACTGTTTTCTGGGCCAAGCCTTAAAGAGGAGCAACTGTTACCATCAGAATGACGTCAACACGATTTTTATTTGTATTGCTTGTACTGTTTTCTCCAATCCTGTTCCAATTACAACGCAGAATTACGTTTCCAAGTTACTCACTCAAACTCCAGCTTGTACAGCTCTTTGACTGCTGGCACCCCTTCTGCCAGGAGGGAATTTGATTGGCAGGGGCTGCAGTTAAGTAGAAAAATCAATCAATCAATCAATCAAACAAACACCGAACCTTTCAAATGTGCATTGATCTCCGTGTGTATCTTCTGCACCCTACCTGTCCGAGAGCCTCTTGCTGGTGTGTATGCCGACGAGCCTTTCCAGGTGCTCCATGTGACAGACCTGAGTGGCTTTCAGAGGATGGATCTTGAACTTGGACACCGCATCCTGCAGGAGGCCTTCGTCACTCCTCTTCTCCAGCTCCTCCCACAGGGTGACGACGTCTGCTATGCAGGCCCTAAAGGAACGCGCAGGCTCCATTTTATATATGTACATGATCGGCTTGATTTGACTAGATAGCAAAACAAAAACATAAACTGGACAAGTTATCATCCGAGTCAAAAGGAATTATTTCCCCCGAATAAAGCAAAGCATAAAATTATCCAGGCGGAGAATTCACTCATCTAAAAATTGAAACATAAACAGGTAGATATAATATAATTGCATTCTGACGTACTCTGTCCGAAAGTTCTTCTTCACTTTCTCTTAGATTGTTAACATCAACCAATTTGGGTTTTCTGCATCATTACTGGAATTTATTTTGGAGGCTCAACCAGGATGTACCAGACCATGTATGCAATAGCTTGCATTACTCACAATGTCCTAGATACAGTTGCTGCAACAGCACGCGAGTGCGCAAACCCACAAACATCCAGAATTTCCCTCTGCTGCAGTGATCAAATTAGAAACTTAGGATCCCAAAATCCACGTGGATTTTACTCAAATGCAGCTGTCTATGTCTTGGACAATGTTAAAGACATATCAGTGACAACTGTAGCTCTTTATTCGAACCTTTCTTTGGCCTCAATGAGAATCAGAGCACCGTAACCCTCCAAGCCAGATGTTTTTAGGTGATAAGTACTTTTGTGGCTTTTGACAAAATGTGTCAGACTGAGGTAATCTGTTTATACCTATCGGTGTGCAGACATATGTTTCAAGCCTTAAATATAGCTGTCAACTCCAGCTAGAATGAATACCTCACTGATGGAGTTTTACACAACCATAGTACAATACAATCTGAATTCAACACAAATCTCTTGTCATATCAAAAATGCACATTTTTCAGTGTCCTCAACTTATTGAGGCCTTCTTGAGTCCAAATGTCTAAATTTGTCAGATGTTTAGTTTAGAGCCTTATTTTTTTATTGCATTGTTCGTCTGTATGTTGCATCCAGAGACATACAGAAATTGTACAAAGCCTTTTTCAATTCCTAATACAAGTCGCAGCAGCTTTCTGCACCATCACACAGTTTTTCAATTCTGCATGCATCCTTGGGTTGTGACAGATCGGCGCACGAAAGCAAGAGAAAAATGAGACAACTTTCATTTTTCTCCTTTCTCCTGTGATTGTCTGACAGTTTCAAATATGGTCCCATTAAAGCATCGATCTATACTGAAAGAGCAAAAGCACAGAATGTGGTTTTATATCTGTACAGATCCAGAAGCACGTTTCTTTTAGCTAACATGCTGTTTGTAGATTTTTCAGCTTCCGTCGCAGGCAGGAAATGCTTGCACATTGCTCCTGTGTACGGCAACCACACAGTTGTGGCAAAAGTTTGCAGGATCTTCACCCTGTTTTGAATCATAAATGTGTTTCCTCTTATAAAATAGACATTTTTCTAAGCACTACCATACAGCGTGGTAGTGCTTACAGAGTGGCCGGACTTTCCTTAAACGTTGTCGGCTCGTCATGGGGTTTTTTTTGTTGTTGTTTTTTTACGGAGATAAAAAATGATCAGAGAATCAAAGCAGTCTGGTAAAGTCCAGATTTGAAGATATTTCTCAGGCCTTCTATACATCAAATAGAAAGATTTTTTCTCAACATAACCTGAAAAGCCAATCAAAGAAAATGCTATGATAGCTGTGGTACATTGTCAGCACGCCTAGCAGTTACAAGCAGTACATTGCCTGCAACAGTATATCTTTAGCTTGTTTTGCTAATGGTAGTTAGCATTTCCTTAAACTATTTCAACTGGATTTTGGACTTGAGACCAGGAATGTAGGAACTTTGGATTTAATGTAATGTCAAGTTCAACCATAGGAGGTAAATAAAACAAAACATATATTTGATCTACGTTTGCCATTTGCTTTGATTTGTTAGTGCTAGTGCTTTGAACTGAAAATTTTGGATGAAACATCACTGTCCCCTAACGTTTTGAACATTAACATTTTATGCTGCATTTGCACTTACTATGCACATTTCTGGGACAAGCTAGAATAATAAATCAAGCTTCAAAGTAGACATTAAATAGACTTTGTACTTATGAAAAACTATGACGTATAGGTCCACTCTGCAGATCCCGTTATAACCATTTCCACAGTTTTCTATCCTGTATCTGTCTCTGTTTCTACAAAACTTCAAATCTAAGCTGAAGAAGTTAATGACTGAGACAATATTGTGAAATGGTTCAAAGAAAAAGAAAGCTGCAACTGTCTTGTGAGACTCTTTAGCCTAGCATGGTGGTAGCAATGCTCTGGATTCTCCTTTTAAAATTTTAATGCAACATTATCTGCTCCCAGATTACAAGTGCTGCATCCCTTTTATTTGAAATCTAATATAGCGGTGCACCGATTGCAGTTTTTTGGCCGATCACCGATTGCCTATCTTTAAAAATTCTGATGTGATGATATTGATTTTGGCCTATAACAACATTTTTTGTCTGAAATGTCGCTAAATATAGCAAGAAAGTTGCTGAGTGTGCAACAGTGTGGCGACTATTGCTAACTGCAAACGTTCAGGCATGACCTGGTGGGCCCGTCTGTCTGGTCAAACCTCTCTCACGGGAGAGCAGAAGAGGACAGTGGCTAATTTTCAGACCTTTTCTTATGAAGCTCACACTTAACTAATTCCAAAAGTTCCACTGAGAAACACTGAGTTTGAAAACATTGCAATTTGAAAAGTGTGGGAATACACAAATTATAATGATTTCAGTTCTTGAATTGGTCATTTGGAATCATTTTGGGAAGAAGTTAGTTTTACCTGTATGTATTGATGTTGCCGAGGGCCACTAACGATCTAAGTCCACAGATCTGTATCCCAGAGTCTTCCAGATCCAAACAGAAACTCCTGCCCTCAGCGCCACCCATCCTGAGAGCGTTTTGTACAGCGAACACATCCGGCGGGTTGAGGGGAACGCCCCGAAATGTTAGGAGTTCAGGGAGATTTGATGCCAAATGGGTCAGCATTTTGGCACTGGTGTCCTTCCCACTCTCTTGGTATGTGAAACTTGCTTCGTAGACGTAGTTGCACACCTCCAGGATCTGAGCTGAGTTCAAATCCCCAAAGCACAGACCTTCTAGGTGTTTCATCACCATAGCCTGCTTACTGGCAACCATGTCTCTGAAGACTGTTTCCGAGTATGAATGAAGACTCTGTAGCTCTGTCCTGTTGTGGAACAGGAGGCCTGCAGCGATCCGCTGCGTCAGCTCCATCTCCTCCCTCTGAGGTTTCCGTCGGCCTTTTGCAGCCGTCTGGAAAGGCAGGGTCTGGAGAAAGGAGTGGTCTGTCACAGTCCTGGGCAGAGACAAACATTAAACTGGGTGAGAGAAATGAAGAAACAGAACTGAAAGTAAGAGGAAAATAAGGAGACAAAAATAATAGTTGAGGCCTGTGGGTAACAAATTGTTATTTTTATGACCAGCTGAATGCCAGAGTTCCTTGTTACCTTGACAAAGACAAATGGACAGCAGCCATGTAACTCTGAAGGAAAGGATTTGCCCACGACAGGATCCTATCTTCACATTCATCAGACGTTTGTGGGTTTCCTCCCTTTTCTTTGTTCTCTTCGTCCTCCACTTCTTCTATCCCATTGTCAACTTCTCCTCCTCCCTCCGTCTCCTCTCTTTTGGAAGGTGTCCTTTTCATGAGGGACTGAGAAAGTAGCAGGCCCGTCCTCAAGCTGAAGGCTCTGAGTTTGGTGGAGACAGTTCGTCCTTTGGGAACAGCCGATGTGTTGGATTTCACCCCCTCCCAGGCTAAAGAGCAAAGCTGGGACAGCAACTCTGTTCTGTTGGTGTCCTGGCAAACATTCTCCTCATCCAGTTTCTTCTGTCCCTTCGTCTTCCTTGCTCTTTGTTTACCAGAAGCAGTGCACGCTACCACTCTGGGCCTTGTACGATTATTTTTCCGTACTCTCGTCCCTGGAGAATTGTTAGAAATGCTTGTATTTTCCACGGGTCCAACCGTGTTTATTTTCTCGCCCTCGAGAAGTAACTCTGTGCTTCCTCTGTCTTTTTCCATTTTCAAGCAGAGCACCTTATGACAGAGTGCAGTTAAAGTTCTTGGTAAGGCATCCTCACTTTTGCACTGTTCTAAAGCTGTGCACACCAAGTGGCAGAGACCCGGGTTCCAGCAGAGGAGATTGAGGTACCTGCTGCTTTTTAAGAAGTCCAAAGCAGATTCCCTAAGTTCAGGATCGGAGAAGTATTGGGAAACGTACGTCTCCACGTTGGCAGGAGTGAAGCCGCAGACTTCCAGAAAGCTGTCCGCGCGGCGGAGCAACTGGCTCGCCGTGCCTCTTGGGCGGGTGGCGAGGAGGAGCGTGCAGCCTGGAAGCAGGACCCTCTGAAGAATGCTGGAGAACAGCTGCTTCACTGTGAAGGCCTGGGCTTTGCTGTCTTTTTGCAGTGAGGCTACCAACTCCTTCTTCTGAGTCTGGAGCAGAGTTTCGTAGTGCCGCAGCTCATCAAATCCATCAAAAACAATAAGCACCCTTTTAGGAGCTGCGAGGATCTGAGCATAAACTCCTTCAGGATCCGCGCAGTGTGGAGCGAAGGAGGACTGACTGAGCAGCAGCGACTGGAGGCTGTGGACAGGCTCTGTTAAAGCGAGCTGTTTGCCGTCTAATAGAAAGACAAAGTCAAACTGAGGGATGCAGTCTCTGGACCAGTCGAGACACAGCTTCTTGATCACAGTTGTTTTCCCCATGCCAGCGTTGCCCAACAGCACGTTGTAGCGTTTCCCGTTCAGGCTGTCAAAGATCTGAGAAAGACAAACATACATTCACTTAGTCAAAGGAACAAACCAGTATTCAGCTGCACCTGGCCACATGGCTCATCGCATAGTCTGTATTTTATAGAGAGTGACCCAAAGCTCTCAAAAAGGTTTGGGTACACCTCCCCCTCAGGTTCAGGTACACCTCACTAGAAGTGTACCTGCACCTCTAGTGAGTTGTTTTATTGCTTCATGCTCCTTTGGTCTTAAAATCTAGATTCAGGCCTCCTTGTTACATTAGACGTCCATCAGACGGTGTTGATGGACGTTTTCTTGGACAGTGAGAGTGCCTCAATCATCACTGAATTTATCATTTGATCCACATAAAGCCAACAACTATTTAGCTCTTGTTTTCTTCCATTTCAGGTGTTGATGATGGCTCCCCCAAAGGGCTCTATGTGAACGGGGTCGAAGTGTCGTGGTCGGTTCTCAATGTCACAATTGCATGAGTTGCACAACTTTTCGTCCCTCTCTGGATGCAAAGTTATTGTGCGATTGGTCAGAATTTGGCAGTTGTGTTTGTTTTTGTGAAAAACATTCCAACAACTCAACTTCCAGGAACAGTGTTTTTGGCCAGAGAGCAGAATGGATAGTTTTAAGGAGGAATTGCCAAAGGGTGTGGTAAAGTAAAAATGAGATATAACTTGTCAGTTCTTATTTCCTCTTCCTCCAAACTTGTAAACTTGTAAATAGTCTTTCCTTTCTGTAATGTATCCGTCGATGTATTTCAATGCTGCTGTAAACCATGCAAAAACACCATGACATACTATAAGAAGGGGTTTCCCAGGAGTTTGACTCAGTGTGTTTTGTGGACCGAGAAGGGTGTGTGCAAAAACAAATGTCCCACAGCTGTGTGACTATGCGTCGACTGTTTGATTTCAGCCTGACCATTCCAAGCCCTTTAGGGCGATCTCTTTCTTGCGCCATATCTACGTTTTTCATTTCGCAACCTCCTGAATTTGCCTACACCTACTCCTTGTCCTGGAAGTAGTACATTTGAAAAATGTATTACATTTTGCCACGGTTTTGATATAATGAATTTATTGCTGCTGCATCTTAAATCATGTTTCTTGTGAGTCAGCCTGCTCATTCAGGTCTCCAAGCTCTCTCTTGAAGGCTTGCTTATCATTTTTAGTTAAGGGTAGGTATTTATTTTTCTGCTAATACTTGCAGAGTGTACAAATATTACTCATACTTTATCAAATATACCCCAATATGGATAATTTCTCACAGTCTTAGCAGAAGACCTACTTCTACTTATAGCCGCTCTACAGCCAATGAATGGCACTTCTGAATGGGTTGCTTTGTAAACACCAGCCATTGGCGTCTCAAGTAACATTGCACCTAGGTATTCCAGCACTGCAAGATGTATTTTCTTTAGAATATTTAAAATATGCTCAATGAAAAAATAAGCAAATAGGCATTTTTTCCAATCATTTGGAATTATGTTCCACAGTAAAATCTGCTACGAGGCGAATCTTTGAGAGTAGGCTGGATCCCACTACGCTGACTTACTTCAATTTTTAAGTCATAACGTCTGTCTCCTAAATGAATTTTGATTTTTTGTCATGGTCACAATTCACAAGTTGTTTTTAATTTTAAATTTTTTTAAAATGAGTAGTCTATAAAAGAAACACGCTTACCTGACTCTGCCCCAGGGAGCTCTTTTGGCGGTCTATATCTCCAGTTATGATGAGCTCCTTGTCCAGACATCTATTCGTGTTTTTTCCAGAGCGAGCGATCTCTCTCTGGCTCACACTCACGTTCACATAATGGGAGTTCAGCCTCAGGCCTGCCTCCATACACTGGCAAGCCTGACTCATGTGTATTTTTGACTGCTGGATGTAATCCCTCACAGCCTCTGTAAAGGAAAAACAAGTGAAGCCAATGCCAGTTTATTCAATAAGGCTTAGTAATTGTTGGGAGCAATGAGAGGAAGTTGCACAAGCAGACTTACGGGGTATTTCCACAACCACAGGGGACTTTGGCGACTCCTTACATGGGGATACCTCTGAAATGAGATAAGTTATGTTGTTCACGTCGTAGAAAGGCAAAAATGTACCTAGCATGGACTGTGGTCTGAGAAACACACTCAAGTTTACCGTTTGTGGGGGACGGAGGAGCTGCAGTGGGGGACGTGACTTTGCTGGCTGTATCCGACATGGAACCTGGTTGAAATGAGCTCATCAGAAAGGGCGCCACTGCACCGTCCGCTACAAACACAAGAGAAAAATCCCACAGACAGATGAATATCTACACAAAGGCACACGAATGTCTCGATACCCCAAGATTAAGAAAAAGCGATGCTCACCTGGAGAGAGCGGTGGAACCTGGCGTTTGCGGGTCGGAGAGGGATTAGGAACTAACAGGAAACAGGATTAGTGAAGGGAGTGGTTATTCACTGCAAACCGCTGCCTAACATTCATCTAATGAATTTGAGACAGCTAAAGACAAAAGTATGTTAAAAACACAAACATTTGATTTAGCCATTTTAGCATGTGAGTATGCTTTGAAATAAATTCACTTGCAGCTCTAGCTGTGTATTTAGGGTCTTCATGTCGTGTATTTAGCCCAAGTTGGGAAACTTGTCGTCCTACTGACAAGTTTCCCAAAGCATGCTGCTTTCATCACCATTGTTTATAGTGTGTTTAGGTTGATGTGCATTACAATCTTTCCGTCACATAGTACTTTGCATTTAGCCCACAACGTTCATTGCTGGACTCTTTTTCTCAGATTTGTTGAGAACGTTTCTTGTCAACATTCTGAGGATCTCGGGTCAATGGCAGCTTCTCTGATCAATGTTCTACTGCCTATCAAAAGAGGCTCTGTCTTGGTAGTAGTACTCTTTCTGTTTTGGGATGATAGACTGAACTGTATTCTGTGAGATATCGCTGCTTTAAACTTCTCCTGACCTGTCTGCTGTGTTTCTGGACCTGCATGATGCTGTTTGCCCTCTAATGTTCTCTAGCAAACATCTTGACGCCTTTTACAGATGAGCTGTATTTATAATGAAATTAAATTATTGAGTAGGTAACTTCTGAAAGTAAATGTTTGGACGGGATTTTATTTAAGGGTATAGCAGTACGAAGAGCTAATAGGTATATGTGTATGCCACAGTTTTCCATTTATGCATTTTCTTCCACTTCACAACTGTGCACTGCTTTGTTCTGGTCTATTACACAAAACCCAAATTATGTAAGAACTTCATGTATTGTTGTCACATGGCAAAGTGTGGAAAAAAGGTTTGAATGGTATGAATGCTTGGGCCGTGCCTGGCAAGTGAATTGAATAATGTTGCACTACTTGTATGAAGTTTGGCTGGGAAATCATAAAAGGGTGTGGGTTTGCTATTATGAACCATTCCACTGGAACATGATCTAATTGTTGTGTTTCTGACTTCTTCTTACATTGCAAATGATCCAAATGAAAAAACAGCGATCTGTAAGGATAAAATGCGTTCAACTAATTTGTTAAATCAGTTGTGAAAATTGCAGCAAATATGTGAATATTATCTTTAGGTCGTAATATTTACAGCCCTCTGACCCAACTTTAAGAAATACTGATCCAGAGGTCCCATTGTTAAAATCTCAGCAATAGATGCTCAAGAATATCTTCATATGTTTTTAATCCATATCCTGGCTGGTCAGAAGTGTTTTGTCTACAAATTAGAGACTTATAAATAGGTCCACGATGTTGACAATAATGTTCTGGCTGACCGGTTTAGTTCCTTGTTTGAGAGTCACAGCAAAATTCACAGGAAACTCTTTACAGCCAGTCAGTGTTGTTTGGCTACAACTAAAACTGAGCACCATAAACTTAACTACTGGACCTTTCATGCAGGATTATTTCATAGGTTTACTCACCGAAGATGTACGTCGGCGCAGCAGCTGTGTTCGGGAGTGGGAGCCTAATAAGCGGTGGAGGGGAGGAGGACAGCTGGACCACCTTATAAGCAGAGGGGTCTGGGATTGTGATGAACTGAATGGGAATGGAATTAGCTGACTGAGGTGGGAACACGAGGAGGTTGCCTGGAGGAGTGGTGGGAAGACATCCCACAGACTTTGCTGGAACTGTCACTGCTTCAGTATCTGCAAAACATCACCAAGTGACATTCTTATTGTTTTCTACAAACAGGTTTCGTTCAGTGTGGGAGGGCAGAAAGCATCCCCAGGCTGCAGGCTTATGAGAAGGAACAAGGAATTAAAATTCCAATTACAAAAAAAAATAAATAAATGCTAGAGCACTGTACTACAGGTGCATTGTGATCAGATAAAGTAACCTTTGTAAGCTTGAGGGTTATAGAAGCAAACCTAAAACTGTTAAGATCATGCAACCAAAATAACATGGAGGAAGTTGAGCAGGGGAGGAGTTCACATCTAAGATCAGGAAATAAACTTCCCTTTTCTTTGTCTTCAGAACCCAAGTCACATATGGGCAAGTAGAAGTCCTTTAACACTTTAGCATCTCAGATAAACAACATGCACCTGTTCTGCAAAATAGCATTGTCTTGATGTGACCTGTGAAATCCGGGCCACATCAAGCTTTAATGGTTTCATATGTACATTCCAAAAAAGCTGTGGTAGAAACAGTTGTAGCTTTTTTGGCTGTGTTGCAAAGCTTATATCCATTCGCTTAAATTCATGTTGTTATTTCAGTTGCTGTGAGAATCTCACCATGAATGGCAGGTGGCTCAGCAGTTTCTTCTTGGGTTTTTGGTGGTTCTGTAAAATAACAGGGGTGTTAGCCAGCTGCACACTAATAACAGAAATTTCAAAATAAATTGTGGTCTAAGTATGAGTGGCGGCACCTGAATTGCCTTTAGTAGTAGTTTGGTATCAATTATTTACATAAAATCAAGTGATATGGTTTTAGGAAAATTATTTTTAGCTTTAAACAGAAATTACTCAAAAAAGAGGTTCAGCAGAGATAATTGGAAGAACTTTATGAGCCCTATGAAACCAGGACTCCAACGACATCTGGAATGATGTCATTCTGGAAATGAAATCATTCCAGATGTCATAGGAGTGTGACCCAACACTTTTAACATGTTCATATCCATGGGATAGGCTACAGGTATAAACTTTTGTGTTTACTTTTACAGTAGATTGACGAGTCTCAGTCTAAGAGGTGCATTTATACAGCAGACCAGATCAACTAGCGTGACTTTATTCATTTTTTATGGTTAAGAAACCTAATCAACAGTCTCTTGAGAAAGAGTTTAATACTTGTTAAGAGAATAGATGTTAACATTTAAAGTTTGACTTGTTTTGAAATTGCTAAAATCAGCTAAAGAAGGTTGGCTAACTACTAGCTATTAGCCTTTCACCGCGATAATTTTCTCCCTTCGCAAACCATAAATTGAGGTTTATTAAATTGGAAAGTATTTCTGATGATAAACTAAAGTCATACAATGCAAATTCAAACATTCTGAATTTTATTTTTAACTGTGTTTTAGCTGAAACACAGTGGAGTTGGTGTGCCTGGTAACCTTGTCAGCTGCTACTAGCGATGCAAGCTGAATTTCTTAAGCACTGTAGCAACACCTTCAGATTAGTGTACATTACAGATTAAGTACATGTAAACTGTCAACAGGAAAAGTATATTATTTTTGCATAAAATGATTTCAGGCTCAAAACTGTGAATCGGCCTGAATTTAAATTAGCCACCCTGTATCTAAAACCACGTTATTTTCATTCACTATGACCAAACAGAAAGATGGTTCCCATCATTCTATCTGGCGGCTGTGATTTTATGGGGTTTTTTTGTTTGTTTTTTTACAACTGATTAAGTTTTATAACTGATTAGAAAATAGGCCACATCATTATATCATAATCTGATATAATGACCATAGTACGGGAAAGTCTGATACTTAGAAGTGAAGATTTATCCTTTTATCAACCAAAAGAAGGGCAGGAAGCCTACTAACAGAAAAATAATATGGTTGTTGCCCAACTTATTGGTAATATATTAACCAGAACTTTGGAATGATCTAACTGACTGTAAAGGTGATAACTGATTAGAAATTAAACATTAAGATAGAGGTAGAGTGTCACCATGTGCAATGAGTCGATTTATTTGACTGTGTGCATGTTTAAGTGAACATTTCTCAGCAGACAAAGAATCAGAAGGAGCCAACAAAATCTGTCACCTGTCGCTTTTCGCCTTTTCACTCTGGAGTCTCTGGAGATTCCATTGGTGCACTGTGTAGACAGGGCATCTGGAAGAGAGAGATTTAAGATGTAAACGAGCAAACAGTACTGATGGGCATGCTGGACAGCCAAACTTAAACTCCCTTAACCTCTCTGTCTTTTTCTCTTAGGTTTTATTTTGTCCGTTGGCTTCTGCTGCTCTCTCTGCTCGCTGTGGTTAGCAGTATCAGAGGCCTCCAGTGCCACGGCAGTGTCACCTGCAGAGCACAGAAGGGGGAAGTGTAAAAGTCACTGAAGCGGCTAGCAGACACGCTAGACAGAAACGGCTGTTTGTCTCATGCCTTTTCTGTAGGGATCTGAAGACAACGGCTAAGAAGTGTATCGTTTCTAGAGAATTAGGAAGACTCAAAACGGGAATTGGCACAAAGGGTTAAACCACAGGTGTCAAACTCCAGTCCTGGAGGGCCACTGCCCGGCAACTTTTGGATGTGCCTCTGCTGCACCACACCTGAATAGAATAATTAGGTTATTAGAAAGGCCTCTACACAAGAAGGAGGTAATTAAGCCATGTCAGTCCAGTGTTTTGTACCTGTGGCACATCTAAAAACTGCAGGACAGTGGCCCTTGAGGACTGGAGTTTGACACCCCTGGGTTAAGCAGTGGCCAGAAACACGAGTGAAAGATAATAACATACACAAAAATAATAATAATAATAATAATAATAATAATAAATTGTACTCCTTATAAGACCCCATAGCAGTGTCCATAAATAAATTACTATAAATAGTGATGAGGAGTTAATATCATATATTGACTCATAAAAGTTAATGACTTAATTCTTTTTAGCTTTTTATTTATTTATTTTTTAATATATAAGACAACAAAATAACCAAAATAGATGCCCACTCTTTTGGATGATGTCATCAAAGCAGTCAGGCCCCAGGTCATGACTGAAGAGCACATTTGGATCCAGCTGAGAAGCTGCAAGTAAATGGTAAATAGAATCAATTTCAAAAATCGGGCAAAATGTATAATGTAAGCCACAAAGCTTCAACGTTTACTACTTACCTAAATAGTCATCATCCCTCAAAAGGTCCGATATATAACCTGAAACTACAATTTTGATAATGAGTGTTTTAATGCATAAAGGAGGAGGCTTATTGTGAAGCACCAGTGGAAAAAAGAATCAAAACTACAAACCCAAATCCAACAGGCCCGAGGAGTCCTGGTCGTATTCTTGCATCTTGGCATCTAACAACCAAAACACACAAGTAGTAAGAAAACCAGAAACGCTGATGAGTAAGTCTACCAATTTGGCTGAGCTCATTTTCTCTCATGAACTATTTCTGGATGACATTATGTCATGTAATTCTCTGTATGATTTACTCATTTTATTTTGTTCTCAGTACAGACCTCATTGGTTCTGCACTTCCTTCAGCTTAAAGAACACAGTGCACCACAGAAAGCCAGTCCTGCTAGCCATCACCAACCAGTGGGACGGGTCTCTTTTTTTTCTATCTTTGAGAACGGCCATATTGATAAGTAAGAAATGTTTCCAAAAGAAGATAACTAAAGACATATTCAAGCCTCTTCACAAAACAATGCAATGTCATCTAGGCATCTTCTCATTCTTTAGATAAAGTGTCCCTTAGTCCTCCAAAGGAAATGTATTAACTCAGCTTATTATCCACAATACGGACAAATCTGAAAACCTCAACAAGATTTCTTTTAATGTAGTGACACGACTTGCCCTAATTTCTTACTAAACCATTTCTAAGGATTGCAACCATACTGAGGGTCATTATCCAGATATGGAGGAAATGTGGAACAGTGCTGGGCCTTCCCAGCAGTTGCCGTGGAACCTCCCTAGATTACCAAATCATTTCTTTTACACATTGGACATTTTTATATTTTTACATTGGGGCAGACCGAATAGTTGAAATCCTTTTATCTTTGTCTCATAAATAAGCCGCTTGATGATCTGAAACATTTAAATGTGACAAAAAAGCAAAAGCCTAGGGATTGTAGTGGGACACAAATGCTTTTTCACAGCATTAAATGTGACTTCATTGACAATGAAGTGGTCAATGAAGGACAGACTGAGAGGAAAAAGACTGTGAATCCCCGTTTGGTCACTAAAGGATGTTTGGGAAGTCAGCTGGAAACAAAAGAGGAGGCCGGAGAACAAAGCAGAAAATTGCAAGTGATGACGGGATTCAGGAAAATACCAACATTAAAATAATGCAGCAGTATTTTTTAATGCCAGTATATTTTCAGTTATGTCCTACATGCCTAGAATTGTACTGTGGTAAGGCTGCGTCGAAGATCCACCCAGCTGAAATTTGAAAGGCAAATTCTTGATTTTATTGGGAAATAAAAAGTGAAAATAATGTCTAACTCTGGCCTAGAATTATTTGGAAGCAGAAACTCACCCCCAACTTCAAGAGAACATGATTATCTATGGCCACGACTGTGTTTGAATACAGGCGCTTGTTTGAAAATATCCAAATATAACTATTGGAAACAAAATCCAGCCTCCAGGGTGTTTTTTTTTTTTTTTTTTCATTCTTGTTTATCTCGGTCTCACCTTGAGCTTTGCCTTTTGATTGAGCCGGTGCAAAGCCAAAACACACCCATACTTGTTATAAAGATCACAAAGAGCAGGGTGATCTTTGAAAAGTGGATATAAAACATGCCAGGACAGGTAAAATAAAATGCCAGTCTCAACTAGTCAGTGCCTCATCTGTACCGAAACAACCCCCTGCCCCAATATTATAGAAAAAAGAAATCCCAGGCAAAACAATGGCCTTGCATACACAGTGATTGATCATAAGAGAGTCATTTTGTTTGGTTTTAAGAATATTTTCTGCTCTAATCACCTTTATTTAATAGCAATCAGGCAGGAAGAGGACAGAGAAAGTGGGTTGGGGCGAAGATATGTGCCAAAGAAAACGAGTACAGCTGAGTTGAGGTCTATGACTTCTAACCTGTGTCACACAGCGCCCTAAGGAGGCTCCTTTTAACAACAAAAAAACAGCTGCGACGGAAAATGACCATTCTTCTTTAAATGAATCCAAATACAACATTCAAGTGGTCAAACTTGAATTTTGTGGTGAAATTTTGGACACGCTTCATCAGACTGTCTGAGGTTCTCCTCATCTTCACCAAACTGCGCCACTGGCCTTATAATATTTGCTAAAAGATGTTGTCTTGTAAGGCAACATGCTTTTCTTCAACGTACAATTCCATGACAGCACATGTATTTACCCAGAATTCACTGGTAGACATAGAACTCAGACCCGTACTGTGAAGTTGCAGCTGTTATCCTGAAATCGTGACCCAACTTCTGTTAAATCTGTAATTTGAACATTTCGCTAACAGACATACAGAGGACTTAACATAATAAGTCCTCTCTTAAACTTCCCCACCATCACAGACATTTTTGTCCCTTTCATGGACATTAGTCGTCCTGAAAATTAAAACGTAGAAACTTCCCCTGATTGGAATTTAGCAAAGCTTTGACTAAACGTTTAACTTTACATTTGGATGCTGCTTTTGCCCTTAAACTATTAAATGACATTGCGTGGGTGTAAACATGTGGTAATGGCCTAACAAAGAGACACAATGAAGGCAACAGCTTCTAACGTTGCTCACATTTCTAAATTCAAATGTAGCAGTGAGGACAGAGAAACGTATTTGTGGCGCTGGAGAAATATAGACAGTACAGGCCTGTCACATTTTTCTTTTTCCATTAAATCTCAACCAAATTTGGTCTTCGTGTCCAGCAACCCAGTGACGTCATTAGCAGAGATGTTGTTCATCAAAAAACAAAAAACAAAACGGGGTTTCACCTGACAGCCCAGCTCAGCGTGGCTCTGAATTTAGCATCACGTTTGTTTACTCACACCACATGTCAATGTCAAAAGCAGGATGTGAAAATCAGGCTTTATCTTTGTCTCCCTCTTCCTCTCGCTGATTCGCGTGATTTTTTTTCTTTTTTTTAATCAAAGAATATGTGCATGTTTATCCAATTTTAGGACTCGCATCTACTTTTTAAAACTTGCGCAGCAATAAAACCCGCAGCCAGGTGTGAAGAGCGACACATTAACTCCAAATGTGGGTTTACAGATTGTTGAACAGACAGACAGTGAGACTCTTAATAGTTTAAGGGCAAAAGCAGCACCCATATTAGCTCCCGTATTTGGCATGAGCCTTTAGAACAGGGGTGTCAAAGTCAAATGGACGGAGGGCCAAATAAAAAATTTAGCTACAAGCCGAGGGCCGGACTGATCGAATGTTCATTGAGATTTTTTTAAATGACGCATTTGGTCTAGTGCAGCGGACCACGGGGGCGCGTTGTGAGGATCGAACGGGGTGCGCGCCAGAGGATCGAACGGGGGGCGCCAGAGGATCGAACGGGGGGCGCAGAGGATCGAAGGGGGGGCGTTGTGAGGATCGAACGGGGGGGGGTGCCGGCTTGCTGCGGGCCGGTTCTAATATCATCCCAGGGGCCGTAGAAAATCTTCTCGCGGGCCGGATGTGGCCCGCGGGCCTTGACTCTGACATATGTGCTTTAGAAAGAGAAGAGCTAAATCCTTAAAGGGAAAGTCCAAAACTTTCTGTGCACTCTCAACTTACTAGATACGCGCAGGTTTGCGACCCCCATGTCGTAGTTTCACCTTGACTGTGTTGTAACTAGAACACATAAGTGGTCTGTGAATTCCCCTCATCCCTTATCGCCCATTAATTAAATTGTTGTTCCTTCTTTGCATGCCAGAGAGAGTTTGATAGCATACATGCGCAATAGAGTCCGCCTTTTAGTGGTTCTGAATTTAAACAGGCTTAACAATAAAAATATATGCATTTAGTTCAGATCATTTAGGATTATTCAAGGTTTAAAAAAAGACGCTTCTGAAACGAATGTGATTATTATAATCACCTAATGGCTTAAGTTACACAAAAATATTTTCCTCTTTATTAGCCCCCCCCCCTCCCCCCCCCAAAAAAAATCAGCATAAAATATTTACGTGTAAATATCCGTCAGCATGCAGAAGCATGTTGAAAAAGTGCGCCCAACCTGCCCCGTTATATGAAGGACAAAGAATTTACCTGTGGAGTCTCTCTGGATGCTGCTCAGGTCCTCTGAACTCTCTGCTGTATTTTTCTGCATTTTCTTCTATATTGTGGCATATTTAATGCCACACATTACATCAAACGCTCCAGACGGCCTGTCCTCGTATAACCCGCAGCACCACTGCGTATAGGTGCAACAGCATCTGGCAGTTGTATGGCTTTTGCTTTCACTTTAACCAGGACGCCAAGCTTAGGGGATTGGTTTTGCACCACGGTGGGCCAAGACTGCACCGTCTGCTTGCACACGCATTACCATGCTTTCGTTTTTATGCCTCAGACCAGAGGCAACAGAATTTTAAAAATAAATAAATAATAACTCTCTGGAAAGAAAAATATGGTGCAGCTGTACTTTAATTTGCCATTCAAAGCAGGTTTAATATATGCACACATCAGCACTGAGTCTAATAAACCTGAGGGGAAAACAAATAAAGCTGCCACACCTCCCTCTGTCGTCTAACTGTACACGGTGCTGTGAGAAAACATTTTTCCTCTTACACGCTTCTTCCGTTTATTTTTTTCTCACCCCATCAAACAAACTTTAACAGACAAAGATAACCGAGGACAATAACAGATAGCGTTCAGATTGTCGTCTTTATTTACTAAAGTTGCAACTTAATTATTTGCCCTCCTTTGCTAAACATTTACTGTTAATAAATTTTGGGTTTAATTTCAGTGGCCTGGCTTGATTACCTGTGCAACCAGTAGAATTGTAAAAGCTCAAATCAAGTTAAAAGTTCACACTATTCCCCAAATATGTAGAGGTACTCAAGTCATTGCTGTCCTTTATTCTGGAAAGAGTTACAAACCATTTCTTAAAAGGACTCTGGCAAAAAACAGTGAGACACAGCATTCCAGAACAAAGATATCATCACACTGGCAGCTAAACCGTGTGGGGGCAATACAGCAAGAAATCAGGCAGAATACAATGGCTATCTCAGTGTTATGGTCAAACACATCTTGACCTTGCGGTAGAACAGTGTCCTAAAACAAACCAGGAAGTCGACCACAAAAAATGTTGGCTGAAAAAATGTTAATTGAAATAATGAAGAGCTTGGATTGGCCGAGTCGATGTCTGACTTAAATCCACTCAAGATGATGTAGAATGACCTGGAACAAGACCTGCTCAAAATCCACCCCAACATGGCTGAAAACAATTCTGAAAGAAAGTGGGTAGAAACTCCTCAAGTATGTAAAACGGCCACTGTCAGCAACCACAAAGCAGCCATTACTATGAATTGGTTTGCTAAATATTTTTCTGACAATACCTGTTATTTACAAAGCCTATAAAAACTATACCCCCACCGCTTTACCCATTTTATTGCTTTTAAAAATCAACCATTATCAGATTTGGTTTAGGTGACAAAAATACAACAACACATTTATTGTCAAATTGAAAATTAATTTCTGCAAAAATAACATACAGATATGTAATGTGATTGCATAAACATTCACTCCATTGACAGTGACTGACCTAATTTAACAGAGGTCCAACCAGTCAGTGCTAGCAGGGTAAAGGAGATCACCAAAATGCAGTGACCGTATCTCACGTCATTAAAGACACCTGTCCACTCACTGGTTAATCAGCATTCCTAGATACAATTATGGCATGAAGACAAAAGAACAACAATAAAATCTGAAAAACGTTATTTAAAAGTACCAGTCAGGGTATGGATACCAAAACAAATTTCTAAGGCACTGAACATCCCCTGGAGTTCAGTTAAATCCATCATCCAGACGTTGTAGAAATATGGCTGACTACTACAATGTTACACGCTTAAAAACATGGCTTAAGGGCGTGCTGTGGTGGCGTAGGGCATAGTGCGACCCACATTTGGAGGCCTTCAGTCCTCGACGCGGCCGTCGCGGGTTCGATTCCCAGACCCGGCGACGTTTGCCGCATGTCTTCCCCTCTTTTTCTCCCCCTTTCCTGTCAGCCTACTGTCATATAAGGGACACTAGAGCCCACAAAAAGACCCCCTGGTGGGGAAAAAAAAACATGGCTTAAAACTGGGAAACATCCAAAAGTCTTAATGAATATTAATCATAAATTACAGTCTCCTTTTTTCTCGATACAGTGGTGCCGATGTTTGAACTCCTAAGATCCTATTTCTAGCAAGAAACCCTATACAAGGCAACAACACTCATTGTTCACCTGACCTAAAATAACACCAAGGGCAGGTGTAACGTGGAAATTACCTGCCCTGCTTGCTCACCAATGAAAACAAATTGTTATAGGTGTTGCATAACCCAAGCTAATCTAAGAGTTGATCTCCTGTGTTTTTTTTAACTGTCCTCAGGAGGCCTTTCCTAAAAGAATCATTTCATTTAGAAAGTTTGCTATGAATCCCGAGTATCCAAGTGCTGAATAAAACTGAAAGGGATCTAATAAATCATAACCCACCGCCTGCTGACACAAGATGAAACTGAAAGCATGCTCCACCATCCCCACAAGGCGTTCACCAAAATAAAATGCCTGGCAGATTAACAAGTCAACAGAAGGCAGACTTTCGGTTCTAGATAAAAGAAGGAGGGGAGGGGATTGGAAAGCACCTATAAATCCAAGAAGAGAAAAAAAAAGCTGTCCAACTATCTTTGTTCTAGAATATTATTGTTGCTTTTACAGAAAGCTCCTGGTTTTTCACATAAATAAGATAGATAGGACAGCTCCTACAGCAGGGGTGTCAAAGTCAAATGGACGGAGGGCCAAATAAAAAATCTAGCTACAAGCCGAGGGCCGGACTGATCGAATGTTCATTGAGAGTTTTTTAAATGACGCATTTGGTCTAGTGCAGCGGACCGGGGGTGGGGGGGTGCGCGCGTTGTGAGGGTCGAACGGGGGGGGGTGCATCTCGCATTTTTTCAGACGGGGTGCCGGCTTGCTGCGGGCCGGTTCTAATAATAGATCAAGATCATCCCAGGGGCCGTAGAAAATCTTCTCGCGGGCCGGATGTGGCCCGCGGGCCTTGACTCTGACATATGTGTCCTACAGGATTGCAGGATCTAGCCATACAAATACTGGATTGTTAAAATCGAAACCACTTTTTTCAGGATTTGAAACGTTGAGACTCTCGGCTGACACAGTTACCCTTCTGGGCTCTAATTTGAGCCCAAATACTTTAAATGATGATGATAAACAAACTTACCACAATGTAAATCCGTCTTTTCTTGTAATTCTCTATCTTGGCCTACAATATACACTTCTGCATCTTCTAGATAATCTTTTAATCCTTCTGTGAGACTATAAAGAGAGGTATCTTGTAGAACAGTTCTGCTGTCTTCAGGCACATCTGAATGGAGCAGGTCCCTGAAAGTGTTTTCCGACAGTCCTGACCCTGTTCCACATTGTTGATATGGTGCGTCTGCCGTAAAACAGAACAGGTCATCCACTTTGTCTGCCATCTTGCCGACTGGACACAGAACATCGAATTGACCCTCCAGCATTTGGGTGTTGTATCTCGCCTCAGTTGCTTTGCAGGCTTCAACAGGTGAGGCATCTCTTGTTGCTGCAAGGACCCTGGAATCGTCCGTGTTGAACACAGCAACTCCGTCGAGGGTAGAGAAGTGAAGCGCTTCTCGTTCTGACCTGCCTGCATCTGTGTCACAGGCAAAGCTTAGCTCTTCGCACTCAAAGTCGCCAACGCAGGCGTCAAGCGAGCTGCAAGCGGCTGCAAGCTCCATTTCCTCCTTCATGTCCAAAATGGCACTCTGGGCTTCACCCTCTGGCATCATCCTGTCGCTTATTGAACAGCCGTTTGGCACACAGGGCAGCAAGGTCTGCAACATCCCTCGCCCTCGGTCCCAGTTCTGCCATAGAGGAACAGCTATCCTCCTAGCTGATTCCTCTACCTGCTGTAACCACACCTCCTCACTTTCCTCATTCCCCTTATTTATGCTTTCATTATCACAAGAATGCTCGCTGCTTGCACCGCTCAGCAGTTCTGCTTTTTCATCACTGGATCTGAGAGTGCAGTCATACACCGACAGTAAAGAAAGAGGGTCTTGATTCAAACAGGACAAGTCCATTAGAACTTCTTCCAATAATTCCTGCATTTCCTCCTGATTTCTCTGAAGATTTTCATGTTGGAGCCACTTGTTCTTTCCCAGGTTAAGTCTTGTGTTGTTTGGTTCCTTTATTAATGAGATCGGTTCCGTTTGTTCCACATTGTGGTCACTAGCAAGAGATTTCGATCCGCCTGTCCTCACTTGGCTCATCGGTTTTTGGTTGAGGTCCAACTGAGCCACGGATCCTGGAGAATTTAAGTCCTCATCCAGCTCGACACATCCTGGTTTACTCGTGAATTTAGGCACAATGCCATCATTCAGCCAGTGCAGATTCAGACTGTTCCTGTATGCCTCCGAGATGATCCCCTCTTCCACCAGACCCTCCAGCAGAGCGTGAACCTCGCCGGGCAGAGCTACAGTAAGAACCAACCTGACCTGGTTCAGGACCTCGGCGAACTCAGCCATGATGTGGAAACCAGCTGCCAGAGGCATCCAGCTCCAGTTAATGAGATGCCATCTGATCAAGACGATAGATTTCATATGTATTTTTTTAAAGGGACACTGCTTTTGTCCAGAAGGCGTTTCAAATCGAGTGGGGTGGTGCTTCGTGGTTGGAGTGGGAGGTCTGCTTCAGAACCGACGGGAATGCATGCACCAGACTGGACGTGGCTACGTCATACTTGGTATTATTAGTAGTTGGAAGTGAAATTTTTTAAAGCTTGCACAACTCTGAAGTCAGGAGCTGTTTCTCATTTACTTCATGTAAAGTTTATTTATTTTTTGCTTTATAAAAAAAATCTAAATGACTTGAAACCGAAATTGTTTCAGAAATGTTTGTGATATTTTGCTGTTTTTTTTTTTGTCATTTAAAAATAAAAGACCAAAGACAGATATTCTTTGGTGCAGAAGGATACTAAATGCTGAAATCATCACAGTAGTTTATTATTTGCATTGTTGCAATATGAAAACACAGTCAGCTGATTCAATACTATCTCTTCCAGCCAGGGACTTTCACACAATGCAAGAGGATGTAGTCTGAGGTAACACTTCCCTTAAATATTTAATCTCTAGGTATAACCCCCTATGTGAGCTGTGGGTTTTATAGACATATTTGTCAATAATTCCACATAGACATTTCTCTACTCTCAAGGGCACTTACATGATCTGATCAACAAAAGTTTGGCAAACAAGTGTCAACAGAAGAATGCATGCTAATCAACTGCTATAATCTCGTTGAGGTACTGGAACTGGTTTGGCTAAATGCTACGGGCAACAATGACTCATAAACAAAAAAAAAATAATGTAGTGCTCTCCAGCCAAACCTTTTGCTCTAAGTGTTTAGTATATTTAGAGACTTAATCATAAAGAGTTAATTTGCTGAGGCGTTGGGGTTTAAAATTGGTACCCATAAATAAAACAAAAACCCTGCCTGCTAGTATATTAAAAATGACAAATAAATTCAACTTTGCTTTGACACTACAAACCAGAGCCTAACAGCATAATCTTTAATTTAGTGGGATGATCTGCTTAGTACCCAAAATTTTGGTATCTTTGGCAAATTTACTTTTCTAACAGAGAACCAGGCCAAGTAGTGGAATTTATGTCAAAAATTTGTCTTTCAGCTACTTGCATTCACTGCAGATAGGTTATACACCAAACATTGTTTAGCCCACAAACACCATGTATTATGGTTGCAGGTTCTGGGAGAGAAGGCAAAGCTTTCAGTCAGACTAAAAATACTGGTTGGTGCCAGTTTTTTTACTCAGGTATGCTTGACCCATACCTGAGTCAAGCATGAGATTCTCACAGTATAACAACCTGTGAGTAAACATAAAAAAAAAAAAAAAACTGAGTA